>NC_061109.1:19416486-19418986 GCF_015104395.2 Macrobrachium nipponense | reverse complement strand
TATATATATAATGTATATATATAATTATATATTATAATATAATTAATATAATATAATATTAATTATATATATTATTATATAATATTATTATATATATAATATAATTATTTGATTTTATTTATATTAATTAATATAATAATATATATATGTATATAAATAATATTATTATTATATATTATATAGTTATATATAATATATATATTGTATTATTTATTAATATATTATATGTAATATATGATGTACTACTATATGTATATATATATAATATATATATATAATAATTATATAATAAATTATATATAATAATATAATATAATATATATTATAAATATAGTTATATACTTAATGATATGAATAATATATTATATAATATATAAGTAAATATATAATATATATATATATATATAATTTAATATTATATATATATATATAATATAATATTATATATATAATATATATAAGATATATATAATTATATTTAATATTATATATAAATGATATATATATAATAATATATATTAATATATATATATATTATATATAATATGTATATATTATATGTATAAATTAATATGTTTTATATATATGTAAATAATTATTATGTTATAGTATAGTAATATATATATATGTATAACTTTTTTAAAAAAACAGTAAAAAATAAAGTAAAAAGTACAATCCAAAAATAAGAATTATTAAAAGAAGCTTATAAGTAAAAAACAAAAAAGACTACCTATCAGTTCAGAGAACAAGAGCAGAATGACTAGAAACGTGAGGACCGACCAAACTACACTTCAGGCCAACGAAAGGGGAGTGGCAGAGACGTAATTGTTTAAATTAGGCGATAGGCGTTTAATGTAAAGTGACTCAAGTGTTGTTAGAAAGGATGCTTGGGTTGTTGAGGTAAGGATAGAAAAATGTGTTTTTTCCATAGGAATCTTGCATTTTGAGGTATGTGTTCGAATACTCGAGAGTTCGGGATTCGATATCCTGGATCCCGTCCTATAGCTGAGTCCCATGTGACTATAATAACGGACTTGCAACAACCTCCGTGTTGAGCCAATATAAGTACCAAGGCATCTTGGGCATTCATATTTATAGATTACATTGGACAACATAAAATCTTGAAGCTTATCCTTGTAATTGAAGAGGCTACCTATCTTTTTTGGATTTACAGGGATTAGGGTTAGTCTTAGGAAACCTAATTCTTTTTCTATAATGTTTTTTATATTCAAGCGTAGTTTATCTGTGTGGATAAAGGGAATTGATGAGTACATATTAAGTTTAGGTACGTTGAAACTAGCAGGGGGTGGAGATACGTAATTAGAAACCATTTTATTAATAATATTAAGAACAAATTGCTTTGGGTAGGAGTTAGCTGTAAAAAATTTCAGTAGGTACTCAATTTCATTATGGAAAGCAGACCAGTCAGACGTATATTTAAATGCTCTGTGTACCAACGTAATGACAGTTAGCTTTAAAGCCATAAAAACACGAACTGTAAAAATTATTTCCCAATCCAGTAAAAGTACTCTTACGATATACACTAGTATTAAAACGTTGTTCACTCCTAATAATTTTTACATCCAAGAAGGCTATTGAATTGTTGTTTTAAGTTTCTATGGTAAATTTCACGTTTGGATGAACAGTGTTAATATAATCAAGAAACTTGTAACATTGCCAACTGTGGGTAAAAGTATCATCAACGTACCTTCTATAAAATGCTGGTTTAAAATTATCAGGGCAACTATTTAAAAAATTTTCTTCAAGATGACTCATAAAAAAGTTAGCAAATAAAGGTCCTAACGGTGATCCCATAGCAACTCCCTCGACCTGCGAGTAAAGCTGTTTGTTAAAAATGAAAGCCGAATCTTGCACAACAAGTTCGAGTAGTGTCTTAAAAAGGTGTCTGCTAAAACCGTGAAATTCTTCTATACCCTCATAAACTTTATTAAGAATAATGTCTATGGTTTCTGTAACTGGAACGTTAGTGAACAACGATTCGATGTCAAAACTAGTCATAATTAGTTAACCATCTTGTTGAATTATTGTTTGTTGAAATTCAAAACTATTTTTTAAAACATATTGTGAGTTTGAGAAATCAGTCAGTAATTGAACTATAAATTTGGATATCTTAAACGAAGGGCTGTTATAAGCTGACATGATAGGTCTTAAAGGTGTACCTTCCTTATGAATTTTTGGCAAGCCATAGAGAATACTGAAAGAGGAGCCGGTAACTAGTAGTTCCTGGTAAACATTATCACTAATAATACCTTCTTGTTTAATTTTTCTTAGAAAGCGGTTTATTTTATCCTCCCGTTTGTAGATATCTGCAAAGTTGGGTTCCCCTATACATTTAAATTTGGTTTCATCAGCCAGTATTAGGTTCATTTTATTCAGATAATCACCTCTATTAAGAATTACCAATGTTTTGGGGCACGAAACGTCTCTTTAATAAACTGATCATGTAAGCTGTTGTCTTGCTGGAACCCCTGTTGGAATG
>NC_061109.1:19268986-19413986 GCF_015104395.2 Macrobrachium nipponense | reverse complement strand
TTTGTCATAAACAATTCCTTAAACTGTAGTCTTCTGCGCATGGATTCTAACTGCCAGATGTACAACGAAGCTGAAAAATTATTCCCGCCATGGCTGCGCTTGGAAATATCCTATTGTTAAGACCAAAGGTTTGTTCTGCATATGAACAACAAACTCTAACGTATTTCAAGTGGAATTTGGAGTGAATTAAGAACGAAATTTTTATAATTACAATCGAATAAGCAATGTGGAGTTTCGGTTGTAATAGCAGTAAGGATAAAACCACAAGGTAAAAATGCATTTCACTTCAAAAACATGACCCAGGGAATATGACGTCTCATACTTTCACCAGCATAGGTAACAAAATGTTTTATTGGGCTGATTACAACTACAATCTTGAGTAATATCAATACATGTTACATATATACGCAAATACTGTACAAATGAGCGCTGGGAAGGACATGGTACCGATTGTGGAGCCGAATTGCACACACAACTATCACACGCCATATTGGATTTAAAAACTCCCTTGAACACATATCTTATGAAGACTTCACATGCTCATTTTACTTCGTATGCCGTTTCATATACCTCATTTTGTTGATGAAACTTCAATCTTTTGAGTGGTATGCCTAAATATTCAATTGTATTGTTGTTTCACCAATTAAACATCAGTGAAAAAATGGCCTTTTTCAAATCAATGGTTGCATAGTGGTGTTTTACCCTGAGGAAACTTTTGGTAAAAAGTAGTTTTTCCTTCACCGGGTACTCCAGCGTCTAGCGACCTCAGTAACTTGGCTTGCTACGTTAGGTTAGGTTAGTATAATTCCTTTCATGATAGGTTTACTTAGCCAATCTGTGAGGAATTCCTCTCACAACGATTTTATTTTCTAATGTTTTTGTGCATTCACTTGTTTCCGTGCTCTTTGTCTTTTATTATAGTAATAAGTGTCTGTCTCATAAGAAATTATTGATTGATTTTCACCGCGTATTACTGTCTGTCAGGTAATCGATAGACAGGAACTATGTCACTGTATTTGTATTCATGTGAAAACCAAATGGATTCGCATGCCCATATATTTTGTAAAGATATGTACGTCTATATTGCATGACATAATAAGGGTGAAAGAACCGCATCTACTCAAGAATGACACTTGACATTATTTTATCTGATTTTGCTAATGTTCTAGTACGTGGTATCTGTGCTGCGGTTAGCACCGAAAAGAAGTCATTTGTCATAAACGTCAGTAGACGTTTTAATAACTCATTATAATTACTGTTTTAGTTATGATCATTCATTTGTCCTTATATACATGAAATTGCTCTTGGTGAATGTATTGCGCATATCACGTATGGTAAAAGTTGAAGGTGTTATTAGGCCTTGTTTGTGCTTCTCACCAGAGAAGCCATTAGGAGAGGAAAAGAGATCGGGAGGGGAAAGGAAGGGTAGTAGTTCGCCCCTCTGATCGGTCCTTTGCGTGCCCTCTAGGGCAGGGGTTCCCAACGTTTTTGCACTTGCGACCCCTTACCCTAAAGCTTGAAACCCAAGCGACCCCCCACGATCAGCAGCTTGACTTACATTTTTAATTCTATGTGAAGGAGAGGGAAAGAAACATCTAAAAAAAAAAAAAAATATTCAAGAATCCTGTACAATTATATACAAGCAAACTAAATCACAACATTGGCCCAACGTTAATTCACAAAAAGAACACAATTATTCTTACAATAGTATCAGCATAGGTTTCAGCAGCTATCCGGCCCAGCTAGTGGGATGCCTGATGCTGCCTTTGAGCAGCAAGCTTTGAAATTCGTGGCCGAGAGTTTGCTGCTTCTGTCATATAAATTTCATCAAAATATCTCCTTAAACGTTGAAGAAAATAAATAATCGTCTGGCGATTTTAGTCTTAAAATTACGTAAATGGCATTAAAACTATGAGCAGATGATCAATTTTCTTTAGCCCACTGATAGTTGAGATCCAGAATTGCCTACGTCGGATAAATTTTGAGATAAATCCTTGTCGTGTTTTACACACACACAAATACATTGCACGCAGTACAGCACTACGAGTAACTGAACATACATGCTTAAGCACAGCTAAACATACACTCAAGCATACGTAGTACATGCACATACAATCACATACTCACTAGTACAGACACATACATTCACTTGCAGACACACATCCAGACACCTTCAATGTCATCTGATGACATTGAACTGCTGTAACGTTTTTTTCATAAAAAAAAATGTAAGAGCATAAAAATTTTATTCATGATTTGAAATTAATATTATCCCAAGTCACTTCTAGCAAGGTTATGCGACCCTCCTGCCAAGGCTTCGCAACACCCCAGGGGGTCGCGACCCACGGGTTGCGAACCCCTGCTCTAGGGGTGTGTATCAGTGTTGCCACCCTGATATTTCATAAAAGCCAAGATGTGGCCTTAAAAATAGCCAAGATCAGCCATAAAAAGCCAAGGTTTATAAGTTACCGTAGCGTCAAAATCACATTATAATACCAATAGAATATACCAAAAACAAATCCATCTTACCCGTGGTATTAAATAATCTAAAGAAGAAAGACTTGAACAGGTTTTGCTATGTCACTATACTCTGTTTTTTTTCATCTGTCCACCTGCCTGTGGTATTTGCGTATGGTAACACTGCGTCCTAGGCTTTAGATAGTCACGCTGTGTAAGTTTCAGGTAAATAAAAGGATATCTGGGTATACATTTGCAACTGAAAAGTGTTTTAATAATTTACTGTATGCGAATTACACTGTTAATGTTCGAAACAGGATTGTTATTATTGTTGAATGTAAGCCGAATGTAACTATCTAAAGTCCGGGATGCAGTGTTACCATACGGAAACACCACAGACGGGTGGACAGATGGAAAAAAACAGAGTATAGTATCATCGAATTCCTATTCTGCTGGATTTAAGTTAATTTCAGCACATTTCTTGGATTTTTCCTGGTATCTTTGATGACATTTACCTGTTTTCAGCTCATTTGGGAGAAAACTAGGTTTCCAGTTATAACAAGAGACCTCCTGTCGAGCAGTTGCTTGTTTTGCAAGCAGTCTATTGGCTACTGTGTCCGTTTATAACCTGTTTGTTTGTTTGTTCTTAATTAGGTTTACCTGGGAAAATTCTTTCTGCTGCAGCCGACGAGTGAGGGAGAGCTAAAAAGAGTACACACAAAATTGGAAAGAATATCAAATTTACATTTGTTGGTACCATCTTTAATATTACCCAGTTCTGCCCAAAACGTACATGGTGACTGGTCTAATTCCTCTGTGGAAGTGTGTGCATGCAGAAAAATTTGCCACTGATCATCTAAATAATCAAGGTCTTCATCTTTGACTAATTGTGGGAAGTGATTGCGGTGATAGGGAAAGCTTAGGCTCAAGAATTTGAAGAAGAGCTAATACATTATCATCTTCAAAAGGAAACCTTTTCCTTATTTGCACACAAAGCTCCATTAGAAAGTTCTGGCAATCAAGGCGAAATTACACAATTTTGTCCATATTAATTATAATTAAGCCATTTATATATTAAAATTAATAATTTTGATGCTCAAACCATAAAAAACGCCAAGATTTAAGAAAATTTCTCACAAAAAAGCTAAGAAGCCAAGGAGAAGCTTAAAAAGCCAAGATCTAGTAAAAAAAAGCCGATTGGCAACACTTGTGTGTATGCTTAAGTACGTAGTACCGTGGCCACCCACGGTAGTACACTGTATGAGCGCAGTGTTGCCAGACTCTTGGATTGGAATTATCGTAGTGGCTCTTCAAAATTATGGGCTTTTCAGTAAAAATATCGTACAAAATTGTAGATTTTATCGTAATTATTACTTTACCCTGTTTCTGGTATTTAATGCATTTTTATTTGACAAAATAATGAATATATGTATATCTTTGTAGTAATTAATATCTTGCAATTTAAATAATTAAGAAAAAAAATACAAATGAAACATTTCTCTCTACAAAAACGATAAAAATGGAATTATGAATAATTAGTTAATGTTATGAACAAATTATTACTAAATTGTATTATCACTGTGATAAAAAAAAGTATACAGCTTAGAACGTCACTTCTTTCCAAAATGTAAACTAAACTGACAACGAATTAACACGAAGATATGCGAGTTGATAGGCCCACTCATAAGCATACCAAAACATCGAAAATCAAAATAGCATCACTGAGTAGTAATTTAAAATAAATATATATAATTAAACATGACTGGTACTGATACCTATTCCATGATAAAGAAATTAATAACAATAATAATTGTAAAGTATATCTTTAAGAATCTTCTTCCAAATCAAATTCATGTTCTCTGATGTTCTGGAATAACTGTGCATGATTATTTATTCTGGAAAACACATCATTTGCAGGATTAAAATGAACACATGACCCTCCTGAACTTTTGATGCAACTAGCAGAGAGAAAAGCCCTATTAACTGTCCTTGTTTTCAGTCTATTTATTTGTTTAATTTTAAAGAGGTTAACTTCACTAAACACTCGCTCGCATTCAGCATTAGAGTGCGGCAAGCAAAGAGCAGTTAAGAGCAAAATTGGCTAGGTCTGAAAAACTAGACTCTTTTTGGGACACTTCTCCCCAGAACTTATCAGGTGACTCATTAACGAGATGTTTAAATTCATGTTGCAATATGGAAAACATTCTCTATTGATCATCCAGCTTTTGAAGTAGTGAGTGGTCATCTAGGGATACAATCAGAGGAAGCCCAGATGCAAGAGGGAATAAGGAGGGGATTCTTTCTCTGAATTCTGATGAGAGAGCATTTTTTGGACAGAGACAGTTTAACTTTGACAGGGCACCATCACTGAAATTATACCTTTTCTTTATTTCTGTGCATGCCACTACAAGAAAAGCTCTACACCTCTGAAAAAACTCCTTCTGTGCATTAGCTTTCTTTTCCTGTATGGAGGGGTTTTTTAATCCCTGCATAACTCTAACTCTTAGTTACATTTGGCTGTCACTAAGACGCCTGTCATGTCTTTCAGGATTTACAGTATTTAGATCAGTTTTCATTACATAGGTCCCGTCCATAAATGAGAGAAGGTGGTGTGAAGGTGTGAACAAAGAGGCAGGTAGAAGTGTACTGACTTTATTACAGGTAAAGGAAATTCAAATATACAGCGTGGGGCAGAAATGTGGTATCTGACCCACGAGAGTAAAAATGGGTCGGCGACAGCCGATTTGTGTTTCTTATCAGATATATAACTAAGAATATAAAAGTATACAAAACATGATCTTATGTGATATATACATTGGCAGGAAGCCCGCTGAACGCTCTCTAGGATGAAAGTAAGAACAAAGCGATTGTATGAATATGTACAAAGAAATTGCGGATAAAGCGTTGTCCTTACAAATACTCCCCCCGTAAGACAATAATAAGGGCGTAATTGTTGGATGATTTTAGTGAGCTTCTGATTGCTAGCCGGCGGAGGTGGCCTTGGGTGTGCGAGACCAGCTGCT
The DNA here is from genome assembly GCF_015104395.2 of Macrobrachium nipponense. Lineage (NCBI taxonomy): Eukaryota > Metazoa > Arthropoda > Malacostraca > Decapoda > Palaemonidae > Macrobrachium > Macrobrachium nipponense. Next base: position 19,408,506 of record NC_061109.1, on the reverse strand, counting down.
TCGGTAGATCCTCGGCCTCGAGGTCCTCGGGGGTGTTCAGAGACAGGATGCCTCCCCTGGGGTGATCCTCGGGGGGTTTGACTGTCTTCTGAGGGTGGCCGCGGCTACATCTAGGCAGTTTGGTGACTAAAGGTGGGGTCTGTGTTGGTGCACTCTTCATCCATCAGGAAGGTGGGTTTCAGTCTGTCGATCGTGACCCAATCCTCGCGACCATTTATGGAGATGAAGTATGCCTTGTCAGTGCGTCAGAGGATGCGGAAGGGGCCTCGGTAGGGCCTCGTCAGTGGCGGGCAGCGGGTGTCTTCCCTGATGAAGACATGTTTGCAGGATGATAGGGCCTTCGGAAGGAAGTGCTTGGTTCTATCGGAGAAGATCTTGATGCAGTGTGTGAATTTCCTGGCGGACTCCCAAAGTCTGGCGATGGAGACATCTGCGTTGTCGGCGTTGGTCAGGAAGAACTCGCCTGGGACTGCCAATGGTTCCCTGTACACCTTCTCTGCTGGTGATGCCTCGCCGTTCGCCCGAGGGGCGGTCCGGAGGATGAGGAGGACCCACGGCAGTTGACTTTTCCAGTCCTTGCCAGTGCAGCGCGCCATTAGGGCTCCCTTTAGCGATCGGTGGACTCTTTCCACCATGCCGTTAGCTGCTGGGCTGTAGGCGGTGGTGGCGTGGAGCAACATTCCCATCAGGCGGGCCAGGGAGGTCCACAGCTCCAACAGGAAAATAGGTCCGTGGTCCATCATCATACCATCAGGCACTCCGAATTGGCTGATCCAGCTGGCGAGAAGGGCTTCGGCGCATGCTTCAGTGGTTGCATCCGACATCAGCGTTGCCTCTGGCCACCTAGTGGAGCGGTCAATTATCGTCAGGAGGTATCTGGTGCCTTCAGACAGGGGCAGGGGGCCCACAACGCCTACATGAATGTGGCCGAATCTTCGTTTTGGCTGAGAGAACTCCCCCACGTCCGATTCTGTGTGCCGGTTTTTTTGCTTGATTGGCATGGGACGCAGTTCCTGGCCCACTCTTGAGTCCTTCCAGATTCCGTGCCAGACGAACTTCTCCGTCAGGAGGCGCATCGTCATCTGGCCTGAGGGGTGCGAGAGTCTGTGTATAATGTCGAATACGGCCCTCCTGCAGGAGGCTGGGATCAACGGGTGGGGGCGGCCTGTGCTGGTGTTACAGAAGAGTGTCATGCCTGTGGGTGTGAAGGGCACATCCTCCCACTTGAGGGAGGTGAGGGCTGTGCGGTATGCGGCAGTCTCTGGGTCGGTGGCCTGTTCCCGGACGGGGCCTTTGTAATTAATCCCAAGGTGGATGGCGTTGATTTCTATCTTCGAGAGGGTGTCAGCCATGGGGTTCTTCTCGCCGGGGACGTAGTGGATGGTGCAGCCGAACTCAGCGATGGCTGCCAGGTGTCTCTGTTGTCTTGCTGACCAGGCATTGCCCGCCTTGGTGAAGGCGTGCACCAAGGGGCGATGGTCTGTTCTGATGGTGAAGGGAGCGCCCTCGAGGAGATAACAGAAGTGGCACACTGCTTGGTACACAGCCAGGAGCTCGTGGTCGAACGTGCTGTACCTCATCTCGGTGGGCGACAGTTTTCTACTGAAGAAGGCGAGCAGCTGGGGAATGCCCTGGACCATCTGCTCAAGGACGATGTTACTGGCGTTGTTGGTGAGGTGTAAGGGTGCAGTGGGGTCCTGGTGGGACAAGGTGGTGGCTTTGGCAAGGGCTATCTTCGTGTTGTGTTAGGCCTGCATCTGCTCTGCTTCCCACATCAAGTTCTTTAGTTTGCCCTTCAGGACCTGTGTTAGAGGGGACATGGTTCAGGCGACGTCGGGGATAAACTGGCAGTAGTAATTCACAATCCCGATGAATTCTTGCAGGCCGTTGACTGTAGTTGGGGTCAGGAACTTCTGCACTGTGTCCACCTTCGAGGCCATGGGGCGCACGCCTGCTGTGGAGATCTCGTGTCCGAGGAAGTCCACCCTCTCGGCGCCGTAGGTGCTCTTGTCAAATCAGACGACCAACCCGTTTTCCTGCAGGCGTTTCAGAACTGCTCGAACATGATGTAGGTGCTCCTCCGGGGACCTGGAAAAAATCACAATATCATTGACGTAGCAGACGCAGAAGGGCAGGTCCCCCAGGATGCTGTCCATCAGGCGCTGGAAGGTGGCCCCTGCGTTTCTCAGGCCGAAGGTGGAGTAATGGAAGATGTAGGAGCCAAAAGGCGTGATGATGGCGGTCTTGGGAACATCCTCACGATGTACAGGAACCTGCAGTAAGATTTTAAGAGTCATTTTTGTGAAGATTTTTGCGCCATGGAGGGCCCCGGTCAAGTCCTGCACATTTGGCAGGGGGTAATGATTGGGGATTGTTGCGAGGTTTAATCTTCGGTAGTCTCCGCAGGGCCTCCAGGTGAAATCAGGTTTCTGCACCATGTGGAGGGGCGAGGCCCAAGGGCTTGATGCTTTCCAGCAGATACCCATTCGTTCCATTTCCGAGAATGCCCTTTTTGCATCCTGAAGGCAACCCGGAGGGAGTCGTCGGAACTTTGAGAGCGTTGGGGGGCCCGTGGTGGTGATGTGGTGGAATATTCAGTGTTTGGGCAATGCCCCAGCTACCTGACGAAGTTCCGGCTTGAAGACTTCGAGGAACTCCTGCAGAAGGTTATTTATCTGTGAGGGGGGTGATGGTGCAAATTGTGGGGGCGCCTGAGCCTGCTGCGAATGGTAGGGAATGGCATGTCCCTGTGTCAAGGAGGCGCTTGCGGCCCACATCCACCAGGAGGCCGTTATGTGCCAGGAAGTCCACCCCCAGTAGTGGAACTCTGACGTCTGCGATGGTGAAGGACCAGACGTAGTTGCGCCTCAAGATGGAGATTTCAAGGGACTTTGTGCCGTAGGAGTGGATGGGGTCCCGTTTGCGGTGATGAGGGCAGTTGGACTGTCTGGGCCGTGCCTGCGGTCTTCTCCTGATGGTGGGAATATCGAATGCATCGCCCCGGTGTCTACCAGCATCATCCGGCTGGATATCGCGTTGCGGACATAGAATCCTACGGCGTGTGGTTCTGACGAGGCCTCTACCACGGGTGAGTCTGGTTTTGTCTGCCGTGAATCTTCGGTGGTAGTAGCACCAGGAGTTTTTGCCCTGCTGCAGGTGAGAGGTCTTCTTCTGGGTCATGGCACCAATCTCCTGTGTTGGGTCCTCTCCTTCTTCTTCCTTCTCTGCTGCTAGGTGCACAGGAGATGGGGGAGAGGCGAGCTTAGCAGCCTTGGTCGACATGGTTAGCTTTTCAGCTTTCTCCACGAGCTCGTTATCGGGGAGGGTATATATGTTGGTTAGCAGTCCTCGGACCTGTAGCTCGAGTTGCAGAAGGAATATTTCGTGACCAAGGCAGATCTCCATCTTCTTCCCGTCAGGTAGGCGGAGGAGGCCCATCACTGTGTCCCAAGCATCCTCTGGGTCAGCGCCTCGCATTGGGTTTGTGACGAGGTCAAGGGCGCGGGCAGCTCTCTCAGCAATGGGAGTGGCATAGGCTCTCACGAGTCTCGTCTTCAGTTCGTCGAGTGTGACTGGTTCGGTCTGTGCCCGTCCGGTCTGCCAGGGGGTTATTCATTTATACACATCTGCCGGAAGGACTGATATGACGAGGTCAGCCTGCACCACCTTGTCCGAGAGTCCTGCGAGCCATAATTGCCCTTCTGCTAGGATGAATCAGGCGCTTGTGCCCTCTGTTGCAAAAGGGGACAACCTGACAGCCTGAGTGGTGGCTGTGCGCGAGGAGGCAGAGGCGGCCTGGGTTTCTCGCAGGGAACTGTCTGCTTTCATTGTCCACACTCACAGAAACGGTCGACGGGAGTCGTAAATGGCGGGCCAAACTGTTTGAGGAACGCCGTTAGAGGCGTTGGCTTTCTGCGGCAGGAGCTTTCAGAGATCTAAACCGAGGCGCCGTGTGAGTCCGCTTAAGATCTCTGAAGGTGAGCGGAGGTAATTAGTCCCTTAATGGCTTAGTCAAAACCGCTTGGGTCACCATCCAAACCGGGAGGTTACCAGTTGTGAAGGTGTGAACAGAGGCAGGTAGAAGTGTACTGACTTTATTACAGGTAAAGGAAATTCAAATATACAGCGTGCGGGCAGAAATGTAGTATCCGACCCGCGAGAGTAAAAATGGGTTGGCGACAGCTGATTTGTGTTTCTTGTGAGACATATAACTAAGAATATAAAAGTATACAAAACATGATCTTATATGATATATACATTGGTGGGAAGCCCGCTGAACGCTCTCTAGGATGGAAGTAAGAACAACGCGATTGTAGGCATACGTACAAAGAAATTGCGGATAAAGCGTTGTCCTTACAGAGGTCTCTGAATAGCATGGACACTTTATCATGGAGAACTGTTATTACTGCTTTATCTGACTGGAAAAATTTGTTGAACTCAGTAAGCTTTGGAAGAACCCAATCAAGGAACATGAAATATAACTTCATGAAAGGATCATGAAGGGAGTTGATAATCAACTCTGTTGCTAATAGTTTCTCAGTGAGCCACTTCTCCAAGAAAAATAGCTTCAGTGCCTCCCACTGTTCCAATAGCCTTTGAACAAAGATACAATTGGAGACAAGCGGCGGCAAGCCATGTACGGACTGAAATATTTTTTTTTTTTTTTTTAAATAAGCCTGTTTCATGGAGGAGTTCACCGACCACTTATATTTGTCATTATATACTTATCAACACCTTAGAATTATTGTACAAACCATACGATAATGGAAAATGCTATCGTACATCGTACCAAGGTCATTTTTATTGTACATGTACGATAATTGTTCGACGTGTGGCAACACTGTATAGGGCGTGATATCAAGACCACCGAGATAGAAGGCCTGTTTGATGTTTTATGACGTAAGCAAGGGTGGTCCGAGCTGCTAGCACTGACTATGCTGCCAGACGAAAGAAATATAAACAAACTATCGGCAAAATCTATTATTTTTGGTCTGCCAGTTATTAATTTACTGATTTTTCTCATCTACACTAATTAATGTAAACCTAATACTTACTCGAAACACAAGTTATAGGATTAATATAAAATGCTGAACCAAAACAATTTGTTTAGCTACAATACAGTCTACCAAAAGACAAATAGCAGTGCATAGGTTTACATCACAAAAAACCAGGGTTCTTTCCTCTCTTACATATAGTCATTATTTGATATTTAAATTTTCTAACTTTCTCTTTAGCTGCAAGAGTTATTTTCTTGAACAATTATTCAATGAAACGTTAGTAGAAACCCATATTGTTAATTTTTCTGTTCTGTACTATAACCATTACTTATTGAGCAGCTTATCTATTATTTACCCTTTGACGTTTAAATGTTCAAATTCATGATTGTCGACCAAATGTAAAATTTTGACATTTGCATCCTGAATAAAATGGAGTGATTTTTAAAAAAATAGTTAGTAAAGCTTGAACGATATACTCATTGAATATTTGTCAAACTAAATGAACATTTTGTTTCTCAAAGGTGTAGGGAGATAACGGTTTTAATGATAGTTTATACGAGTGTTCATAGAATAAACATCTATATCATGAAGTTTTTCAAAGGGCTGAATGGTAACGAATTTCATTTCCCATATTATTGACATCAAAGGAGAACTGAGGTAACTTCATTGTTTTATTTATAACTTTCTGGCTTAGCCAATTATTCCTGATAATATATTTCAACAATTTTACTGAAACATACAAGAAAAAGGGCATTTGTTACTCTGAAATGGGTGAGGATACACTATAGACAGCTGTGGAATGCTGAGAAAATAGGATATTGCTTCCCCAATGATAGGATTATGGTGTTACAATGCAAAACACGGTAACAAAGATTTTTCCCAAGCCTATAATTACTTTCTTCAGTGTGGGAAATTTGTTTCACTCAGTGGGAAGATTGAAGGAATATACTCTACAAAATTATGAGGGTAATTCCTTCCACTGAGTGTTCTCTAGTAATATAGTAAATGGTATAAAATGGGCTGTTAAGCACACAATTCTTCCGTGCACCTAACGTGTTTTCAGACCTGTGCCAGAAAATCCTAAGGATTAATAATTGCTTTGTAAGTTTAAGTAGGCTAGTTAAATTCAGGTAAGAGTAATTTAGGTAAATGCAATTAATCTAATAAGGACTATGAATAAATTAAACCAAGGCCATAAAATTCCCAGGGCAGTTCAGTTTGGTCCCAGAATTCAATTACGTTTCGACCCAATTAAAGTAAAATTAAGGTAAACTAATCCCAAATAGTAATGCTAAGTAAACACAGACCGACCTAATTTTGACTAAATTTTCTACTACGCCCATGTAATTATATAAACCCCTGTAAAATTGTTCAATCTGAGTCTATGCCTAATTAATTCTCACAAACTCCAATGTTACAATAGGGTAACTACGTAAAAGGGCTCAAAATTTAGTTAAGGTAAAGAAAACGGTGTATTACTTCTTAAATAAGTAAGTTAAGTTAAATAAGTAAGTTAAACGTTAAAAGACGAAACTGCTTGCAAACGAATGACCGTTGGCTCAAATCAGCCGTCCGATAACATGGCGGCTTAGCCTTTGTGGAAAATTGGTATGTTGACCTACCTTTAAGTTAACCCAGTTTGGACGCACACCTCTTAATTCACTCCTAAACTAAAAAAACAAATCCTATATATTTAATCAGCAAACCCAGCGACCTCTAATAACATTCGTGGAAATAAATTGGTATGTTGACAAGAAATGTTATTTTACTTACCAAATTTTCTGCTGACAGATCAGTGTGAATGGCCATTCTAAGTTTTGGTTGCAGATAAGGATTCGGATAGGATATGGGTTAGGATAGGTACAAACAGGAAAGGAGATCATACAAACCAATTATCTTGAGGGTTATTAATTTCTAAAACCCTACACTACGTAAATGAAACGCAAGACGAAGTTGACGAAACGAGTTGTCGCCCGTCTTCCGTTGCTGTCTGTTTGAACAAGGCCCCAAAAACATGCGCTTAACCTCTCGCTAACCCCAGAAACAGCCTATGTCAGGTCAATGGTTCTTATCACTCCCTAAATCAATTAAATAATTTCTTAACTAATTTGAAGGGACAGTTAAATCTATTTATTAAATCTATCTATCAAATATTTTAAATGCTAAGTAAAGTTAATCAGATTATTCAAAATATATATATATCAATTTTTTCTGCATAGCTTATAATAAAGAAAATGGGGGTATAGTTATTTTGTAGCTCTTAGCAGTGACTTCGTTAAAGGTTAGAAAATGTATATGTATAAATAAATTTACAACATTCAGTGTGCAGTGCAGAACATCAGCTTTTATGCTTTAATTGGGAATTTGTGCAACTTACTTGAATTTAGACTTTACCTGTTCAACATAAAGGCTGAACCAACAATATTTTTGCCTTTATAATGAAAATATGGTATTGAGTGAGTTTCACCCACCATCAGTATCACTATTTTGCCATTGGGTAGTAATGATTTACACTTACTCTTAATGTACATCAGAAAATTTGAGTCCTTTTGTTATGATGCTGGGCAGACCTGTTTGATAAAAACACTCACCTGATGGTACAGGAACTTTGAGGGGAACAACTATAGGTATAACAAAAACACAATATTACCAGCTCTGATGAATAATCAAATTTATTCATTCATTAACTAGAGCTAAATTATTGCCAAAAATGAAATAACTAGCTTTATAACAGCAATGCAATATATATTGCAGTGTTAGAAATACATTCAGCAGTATCCGCTCTCTGGAGTTATTTAATAGCTGCTTATTGATATTTGTATCATGAACCTCTGTAGGAATCTTGAGATTTCTTAAGTGATGTACTTCAGTGACATGAAAAATGCATGTGCTGTACAGTTAGGCTTAACTCTAGATAGGGCATTATGGCATGAGTATGTTATTTCATTAATCTATACTGAAGTTTTACCTGTGGAAGAAGAAAGATGGTCTTTTAATATTTTTACTTGTATTTATGAGCACTGAAACCTAGTAATGCAATGAGGATAGGTTAGGTTAGGTTATTGAAATTTCTAATGTAGGCTCCTGTTTTGAACCTGTAACCCTTAGAATACTATGCCAGTCTACTTTTTTTCACCTTAACCCATCTATGCCCAAAAAGGTTTGTCCCATGCCTTTGACTATTGTCAATGGAAACTTGCCTATTGCCCCACAACTATAGTACTGTACTTAAGTTGTGATGAACCTATAACTTGTATGTCTGTGCTAGTGTAACTCTTGAGTACCTTGTCTGAAGGTATGTTTGCAACGTTCTTACCTGACACAGGGTCCTTGTCCCAATCATTGCAAAAATGCTCTTTACCACAGATAGGCTATAGAATGCTTTGTTAAATTTCTTCTGGGGTTTCTATGCACTTGCAGTACATAAATTTACCCTTCTTAGGTTTGCTTGTTTGATATGTTTGCCCTTTCTTTGCTTGTTGGTAACTCTTCTTATATGCTGCTTACCTTATCTGACTGCTGCTACCATTATTAGTCTTGCCTATTATGACATTTAAATTGTTTTTTTCCAAAGGTTTATAAGTCCTAAACTGGGAGTTATTTGACAAGGAGTTGCTGGACACCGGCTACACAGGGTATTGTTTGGCATAGGCTACACTGGGTGTTGTTTGGTATAGGCTACACTGGGAGTCCTTTGACTTAGGCTAGCCTATAATCGACTCGGTTAAGTATTGGTTGCCATGAATGCCTACTAAAATTCAATGTAGGCTGAACCAGTCTTTCTTTATATTGCACCTGACCTTGTTGCTCACAACTCTTACCTAAAATGCAGACTGTATTCATATTGTAGAGAGAAAAGTCAAATAAGTGGCTAGTACCTGTTGCCGTGAACTTATTGCTGAGTTTATCTACTTACCACTGTACCACTTTAAGTTCCTCCAGTAAAGTACACAAGATGTATCCGTGGCTCGCTACCTCACAATGCCATATAAGTTTTATGCTCCAGTTCATAAATAAAACAATGGAACCACGAAAAAAACTTGTGTCCAAGTGATGTAAGGGAAGGAAGATTGAGAGTCGAGTGAGTCGCCAGTAGCCACCCTCAGAGACTTGGACCACCATGTTTGACAGCATCACATTATGATGTCACATTGAACAGGCCTTCTATCTCGGTGGTCTTGGTGATATCGCCCAAAATTGTATTGAAACACCACCAATTAATTCACTACATTTAATAAATATGTTGAAGTTGCACACTATTATATTTGGAATTTATTTTTGACAACGAACTTGATAATTATTGTAAGTTTTTTATGTTCATGAAAACCTTGTAAGTCAGTTCTGCATCCGTGATAATTGTATAACCTGTCTCTTTTTCCCCAACAAAACCCAAATGCAGGACGGAACGAAGAGCTTCTTGGCTCAACTTTTGAGGTGACCTGTTATCTAGTGTTGTGTAGTGATGTGTGTGTAGATCTAGAAAGGGCGATTGCCCTGATTCTTTTGAATTTTGTCATAATTTGTTCCATTTGAGTGCCATTGAGTTATAATTCATATTGAGTGAATAATTTCATTTGTCACTTATATGTCATTACTTTTAATTATTAAATTAATTTTAACTGTAAATTTAACAAATGCGTTTCAATATCCCTAAATTCTTATTTCATTTTTCCTGTTTCAGTTTTATGGATGGTGAATATAAATTGATCTGATAAACCTTTATTGTGTTCATACTTAAAGGTTATGCAAATAACTTTTAGAAACGAGATAACACAGCGGTCCTCTAAGGTCTGAAAATCAACCCGTGAGTACTCACAACATCATCATATATATATATATATATATATAGAGAGAGAGAGAGAGAGAGAGAGAGAGAGAGAGAGAGAGAGAGAGAGAGAGAGAGAGGGGCACGTACCTCTCGTCGTATCTCGTATAGCGATTTATGATCTGAGTTCATGTCTACTAGGACTGCTCAGAAGCTGAAGTACTTAATTGAGGTACTATTCATTAAAGATATTGGTCTGTTATCCTCGTTAATAATGAACTGGGCTGAGAGATATCTCCCCGTAATTTAGAAACCGCAAAGGGAGTTTTGTGGAGTTGTTACGTAAGGCTTTTAGCAGTTTTTGACCAAGTAACAACGTTAAGCATATACAGTCCACTTTAAGTCCATCTTTTTCGCCACACAATCTCTTCTTGAACATATGGCTCCCATATGCATGGAACCATTTGAGGGATAGCCATTATAACAATTACAAGTTTGTTCTCTCTCCCTGTGTTTTACCCCAAACAAAAATCCCCATAACCAGAGGGTCACTGATAAAGATGTGAGGCTATTAATAATTGCCAACACCAAAACACAACCACCTCCCTCATCAGCAACACTAAGAGTATAGGAAAATTCTATTTCCCAGGTATAAAGCCTTGCACAGTTGTTCTATAGTTTTGTGGGTATTTCTGTATAAGTATTCTGCGGCAAGCTAGACTATGGCAATTGACATTTGACTATGTTATTTTACTTGCTGTACAAAATTTGAAAGTAATATTTGTTAGGCCGACTGTAACTAAACAGTAATTTACCTTTGAAGACTAGGTATGTCTATATACATGTAAAACTACATAATAAAACGGCAACTGCCATAGTCTAGTTCGCCGTGGAATAGTTATAGGGGAAAACACCACAAGTGGATCCATCATCATCACGTGGATCAGCCTTATTCACTCGATATTTAATTGGTGAAACAAGAATACTATTCAAAAGATTGAAGTTTTGTCAACATAATGTGATATATGAAAGTGCCATACAAACTAAAATAGGCATATGAGGTTTTCGTAAAATATGTTTTCAAGGCAGTTTTTAAATCCAATATGGCGTCCACCGACTGAGGTGCCATTCATAACCGCAAAGAATCCAACATCTTTCCCAGCCTTCTCAGCACTCATTTGAACAATGTTAGCATATATGTGTAACATTTATTGTACTCAAGATTGCAGTTGTAATCAGGACAATAAAACAACATTTTGTTGCCTATATTAGTGAAAGTATGAAACTTCTTATTCCCGGGGTCATGGTTTGAACTAAAATTCCTTTTTACCTTGTAATTGGTGGTTGTATCCTTACTGCCATCACAACTGAAACTCTACAGTGCTTATTCGATTGTAATTATACATGTTTTGGTCTTAATTCACTCCAAAGTGCACTTGAACTACATTGCGGTTCCTGGTTCCTAAGCGCTCACACCACAAACACAGTTGTGGGCAGCACACAACTACACGGTTTATGAGGTGCAAAGCTTTATTCCCTTAATTGTTTACTTTACTCATTATTTAGTTTAAAATTACTTTGTTACTCCAAAATGTTTATTTCATTCATGTCTATTATCCCTTTTTTGCAACCAAATTAAACCCCCAAAATTACAGATATATTTCTAAAGTAGATATGAGCAGATGGTAAAATGACTCATCATTGCCAATTTAGTGGAGCTTCACACATACGCTGATGCATTTACTGTCACAGTAATGCAATAATGATAAAATTGCTCTATTATGTATACGTAAATACTACAAATAGATACGCTAATTTCACTTATTTCCCTGGTTTTGTGTAAGTCTTATACTCAGTTTGGAAGGTAAACACATACCAATTGGCAGCACTGATAAACAATAAAAGAACGCGAACAATGCCGTAGGTACTGTTCACAGTAAAACCGTTGATATTTGAGTCAGGAATCTATTTACTTTTTCAACAACGAAAATTTTCAAATTAATAATCACGAATATGTAAAAAATTTATGCAATTCATGACCTTACACTGCCGTTTAACTATTTATTTAAATTAATATCTAGAGCACGCTTCTTCTTCTTCTTCCAAAAAATCTGTTTCCTTGATAAGCCGTGGTTGGTGTTTTTGTTTATGATTTTTGTGAAGAAAGTGCTCCAGTGTCTATGGGTACAAGTGGTGTGTGGATTTAGCACAAGGACTGGTTAGTTTATTGACACAAGCTACTCCGCAAACATCGAGATGGCGTCAATCTTCTAAATATTCGGAGTTGGAAGTAAAAATTTTGAGTGTCATGGAGGTATGTGTGCGCTGCGTAGAGCCAGACTTTCATTATCCTCTGTTTAACCCTAAAATATGACCTTAATTTCAAACTTTGGAGAAGATACTTACTTCAAAAGGAGAGTAGAGGTCTCGAGCTCCTGCTCTCACCACCAACAACTCGTGACTGGTGCCCATCTCTGGTGTCAGGACGTGTTAAAGTACTTTTTCGGAGGGTGGATCCCCACTTGGTGGAAACTGGATCCGTTAGTCCAGTCGGTTGTTCCCACTATAGATCTACCGTTTTGCGTACTTTAAGCCTCTAATTTTACTTTCACACGCTTGTCTTTTCAAGCTGAAAACAAACACAGCAGACATTAATAAACAAAAGTGGTTAAAGGAATCATGACACTGTCGCCATTCCTTGTCACCATGGGAGATTGCCATAAAAAAAACTCTTGGCTAAACTTTATTTCTTCAATTTTTTAAAAATGGATATTGGAACAGCAGCCGTATCCTGATCGCGATAGATATTGGTACGGCTGTGAATTGCGCAGGCGCGAACCCTTGTTTACTGCCTTGGCATATCAGTGACAGCAAAGAAATGGCAATCGAGCTAAGTGAACCGTGTAATAATAAATCAGTTTTTGCCGAAAAAGACATGTCTTCAGGTTTCAATGAGCTGAAACAGACACCAGATGTCTACGAAGAGTCAAACTTCCAGAAACTGTATATACGTAGATCATGAACATTCGAATCGGCCCTGAAAAATGTTCCGAAGAGGAGATTCAAAGATTTGAGGCCTAGCTAATAAAGTAGTGCAACAGTCAGCAATGCGTCCAATATGGGAAACATGCTGTTAATATATAGACCAGATTTGGATAATTACTTACGATTGATTAGGCCGTTTAATAGAGGATCGACTTTGGTAGTTTTCCTTACCACCATGAATACAGCAGAGCACAATTTCTGAGTGCTTCAAGTCTTTGAATCTCCTCTTTGGAGCTCTTTTCAGGGCCGATTCCATAGTTCTTGACCTACGGATATACAATTTCTGGAAGTTTGACTCTTCATAGACGTCTATTGCCCTTTTCAGCTCGTTGAAACATGAAAACATCAGCTGTTTTTTGGCGAAAACTGATGTATTATTACATGATTCAGAGGAGATTCAAAGATTTGAAGTACACAGATTAGTTTAGTTTTATTTTTCATGTATATAGTCAAAACCTAAATATGTTCAAGTATCATTGTAATTTTTTATATTTTCATTTACTGTCAAAATGTTCTGGTGCTTTGGTGAGGACAGTATGGTGCTTCACTTTGACATTTTTAATTGAACAAGTTCAGCTAAACAATGCAGTTCGACTATAACTCTACTGTCGCTGATCTTCTAGTGCCATACCTATAGCTCTTAGCAACAGTGTACACAACTGCTATATGATTAACAAACTGGTAAACGGATACGGCGAACTGCCGCACCTACAACAAGTCAACAGCACAATATGGCACCACTGACAGAATCTGACATACCCAGCCATCATACTATCTTATTTGTACGGCAGGAAGTCTGAAATTGACGCATGCGCAATTCACAGCCGTACCAATATCTATCGCGATCAGTATACAGCTGCCGGCTGCTCTACAAATATCCTGCACCTTTTATTTTTTTTTTGCTTACACAAACAGAGCAAGATTGTGATCTATGGAGTTTCATTAACATGTACATAAGTTGAAGTGTACCCCTAGTCCAAGCAAAACTACTACCTGGCCTATTACCTAGCTAGGTATACAAACTAGGTACCAAAACCCCATGGAATACCTAACCTAGTTTTGTTAGCCCACCATTTTATCATTTACCATTCATAAAACTAAAAATGTAATCATTTCTTACTTCTAATGGTCAACACTGGCAGTGGAATCATCAAAAGGAAAGTTCTGTAGTATCGCTAACGTTTACATCACAAGGTTAAGGACACTAACGAGGGTGACGGTCACGGGTCTAGAACCAGGAAGTGTTTACTCAGTCACGTGACGTGAGTTGGCCGCGCTCTTCTTCTTCTTCCTCCTATATTTAACGGTGATGTTTACTTCACCACAACCAGACTGTGAAAGTAACATTGTTAGTGCTTATTCATTTTTATGTTGGAGGAAGAGATTTTAAGTTTTTATAAAAATTGTGCTCTTTATTATATTTAATTGTCGTGCGGAATGTAATAATATTTATAAAACATTCACTTACCGTTTGTTTACACTAAATTTAATTTTATCAATCATAACTTACACTAGTATCGTTCATAAGCAGTACATAAGAATGGAATTATACTTACTTACCCAATGGATTGCCTCACGTAGGTAAGTACATGATTCTAATGATTTGATAATGATGGGTGTTATTTTCGATTTCAAGCTTTATTTTTATTTATAGATTTATTTATCTATTTTTGCTGCACTTGAATACCATCATCTCATGTCAGGAAGCTAGTGTTGTACCCAAGGCTTCCCTATATCATGAGGTGAAAATATTAATACTGAATATTCCAAATATTTTGTTGGCATTGTTTACATATAATTCTGATCCTATCATCTCTTTGGATCTGGATTTCCAACTACATTCTCTTCTCTTCCTTGTAAAAATCTCCGAAGGATTTTTCGAAGACCGGTTTTCGGCCATCATTTGAGAAATGGCCGAGGAGGAGTTGGTTCCTCATAAGTAATATTAGACCAAATCTTTCCAGTCCACTTCAAGAGGCAATGATCAGTCTCATTTGGACTTTATGTTGTCCTTCAGATGCTCCACATCCATTCTCAACTGAGGCAATAGTCCTGTGACAAATGATTTAACCAAGAACTTGCGTCCTAAAGAAATCTTTCCTTTTACTTTTTCAGATTTTAATAAGTGTACTATACTGAAACTATCTTAACTTTGAGTTTATTGTTCAGTGTTAGTATTCAGATCATCAGGCTTGTGTCGTCAACCATGGTTAATTTAGCATCAGCAATAGACAAAGGTCAATGCTGGATAATCTCCTTGCAACTAGACTACCTTGGTTTGATTTCAGGTAAAGCAAACTTCTTCCTGGGTAATCATCTCAAATAGATGACTATTTTTAAAAATTTCAGCCACCATCTTACCTCTATATATATATATATATATATATATATATATATATATATATATATATATATATATGTGTGTTGTGTGTGTGTGTGTGTGTGTATATATATATATATATATATATATATATATATATATATATATATATATAATATATATATATCTTTAATGAGAAAGAATTTTCTAAAACCAGGTAAAAACTTCAAGGAAAATTATGCACTGTAGTATACAAACCATTGTTGTATACTGAGGTCATATCTGCTCTCTACTAATTGGATGAAGGGACGATCGTCATCCTACTAAAGCCACCACTTAATTTGTGCTTTGCAAAGCACACTGTACACAGTACTGAAAGTTCGTTGCAACAATCCTTTAGCCCTCAGCTGTCCAACTTTTTGAACTTGACATTATTAAAAGTTTTCATTCAAGTGCAAATCCTTTGCACTTGAATGAAAACTAGCAGTCTTGAAATTTGTAAACGCAATCAATATTAAATGCATTCACCAATGACCAAAGTGGGATTATACTTACATGAAGACTGACCTTCGCCCTTCTGGAATCAGGAGACTTGCTTTCTTCTCATGCAGATTCTACAGTCGACCTGTCCTTGAAATGTTAAACAAATGCCTCTCTAATGACGGTTGTTTGTTACTGTACAGAATATGGAAACTGCATTAGAGAAATTTAATATTTTCACATGAAAACGACAATATATCACAAAAAAATTACTTTCACTTTTCTGAAACAAAAATGATAGGCAAATATATAGTTGTGAAGTTTTTTTCCTCCAAATAATTAACCAACAACAAACAAAACTACCTTATTTGGGTATGAAAATCCAATGATATGTACAATGATTTATTATAACTTCTGTACAAACAGGTTTTTAAACAAATCCAATTTGTAATATAATAAAGATCCTGTTCAACTCCCAACAGACATAAAAATTTTTGAGTTAGCTAATGGGAGAAATGGTGGGCAAAGACAAAACATAGTAATCTAAGAATAAGAAATGATGTCGCTAGGAAACAAAAGAGTTCCTATAAGTGAAGTCCTCAGTGATTTTGAGTCGTAGGTTATTATGCACCAATAAGGCTTAATTAATTTCACTGTGTCTCACGAAGAGAACTGGCCTTATTGTAATTTGAATCTATGGCACAAAATCAATAATGCCATCACACTTTTATTTATTCATTCATATTTTTTTTTTTACTTTATTTACCATGAGAGTCACACCCAGCTAAAAGTAAAATACTGTAGTACTATATCGATTGGTAATATAATATGATCTGCAGTTACATCGATTGTCTAACATATTAATTTGCTGACTTTCTGCTGGATGCCACTGTATGATTATTCAAGTCCAATGAAATGTTGTGAAATTCCTAAGTGGGCAAAACTAGCATGTGTTGAGATATGGAATCAATAATATCTTCTGAATGTTCGACTAAGTGCTAGACTAGATGCCTAAGAAGACCTACTTAAGGGTAACGAATACCATAAGTCACGGTGGGGGTGCAGGGGCTCATGTCAGCAGGGTGGGCGGGGGAGGGGAGGGGGGGGAGGGTAGTTGTTGGGATTCGTGGAGTCTCGACCTTTGTTGCTGTAACAGCAAACATCATCATCCTCTGATGCTGCAGTACTGCGCTGTGTGAGTGAGCTAGATTAAGAATACTACATTGTATTTAAAAACATCATACAGTTATGCACTCCAGTTTGACGTCCTGTGAAAAGCGTATGGTGATGAGGAATTTCATTCTGTAAAATCAAAACATAATACGTAACAGAGTCTTCACAGAGACCATGGAAGGGACTGTCAAGTAAGCTTCATTAATGTACACACATTAATTACCCTGTCTCAAAAGTGACATGATACAGAGGAAGAGTTCATAGGAGTAAGTTGTTCAAGGGTTCTGTACATAGTTTAACAAAGTTAAATATATAATGAATATGCTGTACTTTCAGAGGTTAATCTATAAAAGCCCATATAAAGATCATCACATATTACAGTAACCTGCATATTTACAGTTGACTACTACCGAGCAATGTCGTTGTGGTAATGAGCATAAGCAACAAATAAGTAAATGCTTTTCTGTCCCATGCAAATTTATAGAAATGATTTCTCTCTTTTCACGTCTTACTAAAGGAAACAAAGTTTTGTTAAATCAGTAATGCACAAAGCGATTCACTCTGGAGATTGCGTTAAGGCAGAGGGGCAATAATAAATATAAGGAACTGCCATGACATGACTTGAGCTAACATAATTATACACAATAAACAGACCCGGGGATAAACCATTGGCTGAAAAAGGCTGAATCACAAATGACTGACTGTCTGTGCTCATATCCTGAATGAATCTACCCAGTGGAATGTCCCGAAACTTGGTGACGTTATATAACTTCAGCTTTTCTTCTCGGAAACTTACAAGTGAAGAGATGATGAAATGTAGGGTATAATGATTGATTATCCGCCCTTCCCTTCTGCTGCACCAGCACTCACCCACACCCTCACTGTCTTTCTGAGTGTACAAAACAACAGTATTACCATTATGTAAATATTACCTACATGAGTGAAACATTTCTGAACAAAACTACAAACTTTGAGCTTTCAGCTGACCTGTGCGCTTGCTGATAATCTGGTCAGAACAATACTGTACTGTACCTAAATTTATAGCCTAAAACATCACCTGTCAAATGTTTTGGAATGGATGTTTATATCCAGATGCTGACTTATATGATTGGATATAAGAACAAATAGCACACCAAGCGTCGTCTTATTACAAAACATGAAAGACATTAGATTGAATATGATTAAATGATAGGTACCTGGGAGTAATTGGAAATGCACAAATACAGAATACAAAAAGCACACAAAATCAGTGTGGAAATGCATTGTATCAGATTGATTTCATTTCATGACCATCATAATGACTACAAAATGAAATGCCTTATGAAATAATATATGTTCATGCTGCTAGAAATATATATGAACTGTATTCTTGAACTTATCAGAAGGAATATTACTTGTCCAGAGCACTGAGACACTGTCTATAGTTACACCTTGCTCACTCTCGACACTTTTCCTCAGTGGATGGTAACTATGTCTCATATGCTTCGTGTCTTACACTTCAGCTTTGCTTGGTTGTACGTTTTCAATTTGTTGTTGCAAATAATTTAACTTTCTTTGTTTCCATAGCACAAGTATCTCTCGAGTTAACTTTTCGGTTTTTTGTTTATAGTACATGCACCTAACTTTTCTGATGAACAAAACCTGAACTGAAAATATTCAAATTCAAATTCAAATTCTAATGATACACCATGGAACAATAACTCGGCTTAAATGAGTTCAAAAATACAGATCATAATATCTTGGAACAATGTATACATTTTGGAGACTGATGTAGAATTGTAGTGCACTGGGTTACTATGGATGAGAATACAGTATTTCAAAATGTTTTATCTGACTTTCTGCATGCTTAAAAGTATTCCATGACAGGAAGAAACCATTGTGTACCGAAACTGAAATAACCGACTGATACATTTTGTCTGTTACCGAAGGTGTGAACTGGATTTTATTTCATGTATTCTGTACACATCTGTCCATAGAAATAGAGTTTCCATCATGACCTCCCTTGGGCCAATATGGTAAGAGAACAACAACAAGACAAGAGTTGGAAACGAGCCTTAAAAAGTAAGGAAGCGTCATGTTTTGATATTATTTGACTGTATAGCATGAGTCCGGCCCTTTGAAGGAGAATCATGGGATCTCATAGACAACTCTTTCCTTCAGTATCAAAATCATCAATACACAACTCAAGGAAGCAGATCTTTCCTTATTCAGAAGTCAACAAATCAAAGGGTTCTTAGAGGTATCCATAACAAATATGTGATATTCTTATTCTTAATCATGAAGCATGAAGTACAAATAAATCAAAAGTACTGTATACAGTTCCACTGCCATGTATTAAAGTAACTATACCAGTAATTAAACGTTTGCTGATATTAAAAATATGTTAATGTTTTTGATTGGTGGTGGTACATACTACTGATACCTTTGTAGGAATCTAAATGATTAGTAATGCAAACCGAGGACTGAGGCAAAGACATAATGATTTGTCCTTAATTCTATTCTCTTTCTGAATACAGTATGCTTTGCAAGTTCAGATCCTACTCATCACAGTATTCTCTACCTCTCTTTCTCAGTGTTTTACATCCTATTGAATCTCTGCCTCCAATCCTAGAGAACTGTATGCAAACTTTCCCAGAATCTATTCCTGAGAGGCCTAAAGAAGAAGGGTCAAACCTCTTTAATTCACCTTGATCTCAAGTTCATCCTTGACTGAGGAGTCGAGACCGGATTCCGACTGCAGTGGGAATGCACGAGTCACATTAAAGAGGTTTGACTTGTAATGATGAGTTGAAGAATGAAGCAACAAGCTCTGATTGGTATGTCAAGACTCTGCCAGCTTAAATAGGGTTTTGTACAAATCCTGCAATATCAACAACCACGAGAGTAAAACTATTCTGGTGGAAATGAAAGAAATACTGGAAGGTCCAATACCTTTTACAGTACAGTGCCATGCTAGAAATCAATACAATGGAAGAAAGTTGACTACTTGGAAAATTATGCTAACTGTTGATTGTAAATGAAACAATAAGGCATTGGGTAACTGAGGGTCATGGATAATTAAGTAATTGTACCACATATTATATAAAAGGTATTAAGATTTGATGAGGTATTTGGATAAGGTCAGTGACTATTCTATATTTAAATCTGATATTGTAGGATAAGTATGTCATATTATTTCAAGGTACTGGGACAACCACAAACCCACATAATGAACCCATCTTGTAAAACATTCTTACATACACTTTCAAATCCCTCTTTCAACACTGTCATCGCCCTGATTTGAGCAATAGTTATGAAGCTGCGCTGACTTCTCGTTTCTTTTTTTTTTACTGCTTCACTTCTTACCATGACTTTAACAACAGCAGGGCATAAGATCTTCATGAAAAAGACCACATCCCTGATGCCTTTTTTTATTTTCTGTAATAAGTGCTACTTTATTTTCTATAGTTGCCTATGCTTTTACTAACAATGCAGTACAAAGGCTACTACCTTATTATTCATTACATTTTTTTACATGTTTTATTGTCTTCTATCTGCCTTCTTAGAAGGTAATTACCATTTATCCTGACTTTTTAGCAGCCACTACTTGACCTCAGTCATCACCTGACCTCAGAAGGCAATAACTGATGCAAATGATACTTAACAAAAGTGATTTCATTCCTATCTGAAAGATCTAGAATTATCTCGCAGTAAGTAAATTTCAGCCTGAAACTCAGCGAACATCATAAAAATATCAAGTGCTACCAAAAATGTTTTCCTTCAATAAATCACACCTTATGTTTGACAGCACAGCAGGCTAATGAACATTCTTGAAAACCTACAGGACAAGTGTCGTGAAAGAAGTGCTGTACGTATATAATTTGATGCACTCAGGAAGAACAACTTTCTTAACTTTAGAGCAATGAAAAATGAATACTTCGTAAGACCTTCTGTCCATGCTCAACAGAAAGTAAATGCTGACTCTTTTCTTGACTATATATTATTCCTATATGTATATTGTATATTGAGCCAAATCTGATTATTACAAGTAATAACTCACTGTAACATCAGTATTTTTCTGCTTTCGGTAATAAAATGATGATTGCAATCTCTTGATGAATACTGATTTCAAAATAAGCACTTGCCATAACTTTTGGAGTTGATTTACCGGTACGTAATCCCAAATTACGAATAAGGTGACTAAATCCTTCAGGAGGAGAAGGGCAATAAGGAATATCGACTGTAGTTCTGTCGGTCATCAACTTGATCAAGAAGCTCATGAAATGAGCTCGTCAGGATGGAAGTCATATATTAAAAGGTTTTATTACTTTATATATATAATGTATCCTGTTCTGCTAAACCATCAATGATTAACCGACAACTGCAGCATTGAGTCATTATCTGACTACTGTTGGCTTAACAGGAGTAAGAAAATGAGCCGGACTCTGGCATTGAACTTTATATGTGCAGCAAAGGAAAAGCTTGGACACCCTGTCTAAAAAATTATATACAAGGTCTTGGGTAATCATCCCTTGGTCACCTACATTATGATAAAAGATTTAAATGGGCAGTGTGTTAGTTACACATCAGTATGTATATAAACACTTATGAAGATATTACAAAAGCATTTCTAGACTGTACTAGTTACTGAACAGCTCCAAGAAACTTTGTCACTATGACTAAGTGTACCCTGATAATGAAATCACTGCATTTGTCACAGAATTTGAGAGGAAATCAAAGTTTCACTTGCCCACTTGCATTCACTCACCCATATAATTTAACACATGCAAGATAACAAAAATAAGAGAATCATGCTGTTAAGCTACTAAGTACTGACTTAAGCTACTAAAATTCTTTACATAAATGGAAGCTTGTCTGTAATCAGAGTGCAGACTACAATGCTTTTGTAAGTTTATTTTTTAGTACCAGTGGATGATTCTGGGATGATATACGGACAATTAAGGAACTGGTTAACCCTTCAAGTCAAGTCGAGCTGATATTCACAAAATAAAATATGCAAAGATCAACCTTCTAAGGACTGATAGCTTAAGCGTAGTCCTGCCACTGGCTCATCAACTACGTACAATTGACACACAAAACAAACAATGGGGTCATATCCAAACTGACATCTCATAATAATGAGACTTTTCACTCTGCTTGAGCAACGGAACTTGACGACATCTTGCTGGTGAAGGAGTGGCATATCACTCGTGCGCTGGACGGCTAAGTCTGCTGTAGCAAACTAAATTCCTATTTTTTTTTCAATCTCACCTGAAACACATTTGAGACACACGATGAGAACATTCATAACATGGGCCCTATTAAATCTTTTCCGTAGATGACTTTATTTTATTCTAAAAATTAATACTGTACAATGTAAAATTATATGATTGACTGTGGCATATCCCTTGTAAGACAAGAGTCAGGGCACTAGGAGACTTGGTAAGAAATAGTTCATGAACACTTCTCGGGGTAGAGCACACAGAGTCCTGGCTGAGGGGGCCAATTCATGGGAGGGGAGGGGGAGAGTTTTATTACACTAGTGCTGTTGTTGTTAGTCACTAGAGGATTAACTGATTTCTCACTAGCACAGAGAAAATATAGCTCTATATTTTACTATCCTGCCAACCCAAATTGTCGATATCACTGTCACACACACATCTGACTTTTGAAGAGGACTCTAATCTTTAGGGTAGGGGGGAATCTGTGTATGATACCAGAAAGCAACATACCCAGCACATGTATTTCATACAGTGGGTCTTTAACCACTGGGATTACTCACATTTGCAAACCTAGCAATAACAAGGTCCTATGTTTCCTGCACATTGCTACTTTTACTAAAGGAGCATCTTTGAATAGCTCATAATGTTAAGTGAAGTGACACCATGAACTACCGGTGAAGATTGTGCTGGAGAAGCCTGGCCTCTCTAGGTCCCTAGAGGGGCCAGTGTCAGTGCTTGTACTCTGGGTACCTCCCCTGAAGTAGGAGAGAGTGGTTGGGGTCAGCTGCTGGCTCTTGCTGATCATCATCATTCTGTGGTTCTGGTGGTGGGAAGTCCTGGTCATCATGGTAGGAGGGAGCGTCCGAAGGTGGTGAATAGAGCCGTGGGTCCCTTGGCGAAGCTGCTTCAAACCTCGCAGCCTCATAACGGGTAACTGGTAGAACTTCTTCACTGGCGGAGCGCAGGAGGGCACTGGGTGGTCGCGCTGAGTACTCATCACTGCAAAAGACACGCACACATCACCTAAGGCCGCAGGCAGGTTGGTAGGTTTAGGTCAGCCCGTTACAAAGGGCCCCCATGAGGAGGGATTAGTAGTGATGGTGGTGGTGGTGGTAGAAGTAGTAGTAGTAGTAGTAGTAGTAGTGGTGGTGGTGGTGGTGGTGGTGGTGGTGGTGGTAGTGGTGGTGGTGGTGGTGGTGGTGGTGGTAGTGGTAGCAGGAGAGGGGAGAGGGGTCGGCCCCAGGTGTCATGTGTGTGTCCAGCACTGGGCAAAGTGCCCTCCTTTAAAAGGTCTTTACTGGCACTTTGAAAGAGTGCTCTCATAGCCACTCTACCACTGACACTGGCTGCCCTCCCGCCTTAGCTCATTTGCTCATAGGCCAAAAGTATTGCCCAGCATGCCCACGGACGCCTTTTGGGAGGACCACAAATTCATCACTGCAAACAACAAAACAAGGACAAAACAGTTAAGAGAACGAGCAGAGAATAACAAAAAATCAACCTAAGTAAGGCCATTCCTTGCAGACCAGGTTTAAAGAGTCTATGGATGATCTAAAGTGAATGACTGACGACTCACTTCTCTCAAACCAGTGCTGCATCAGTACTAACAAGATCTCTTGCTAAATAAGCCAAGCAGCCAATATGAAAGTAAATTGTTGATAGGCATAGAGTGCAATAGTGCAGCTTTTTCTTCGGTAATTTCTCATTGTCCTAGTAAAGAATGATGAAGTATTTATTGCCATTTTGCACTGTCAAAATGAAAGGTACCAAGCAATTATGGCTGATGGCAGCAAGGTCTCAGTGTACTTAGGAGGCCTGCAGTGCGCTAATCACAAAGAGAACAATGATGGTTCCATGAATCATGGTAACAGCATTGTTTCAGTGCAGAAAATAATAAAATAAGCTTTCAACTTATAAAAATAAAATCAATCATGCATGTACCAATAACTTAAGGTGAAGCAGGGATGTTACTACAGACCGGAATATGATACACCTGAAAAACAGATCCTACACATATGAACCCATCTGTAATGATTTTACATCAATATGGACTGCTGATAACAGTAAACATGCACTATTTCTTCCTGTGCAAGCACACTGTACGCAAAACTGTCCCTTGAGTGGCAGCATGTAGTGAATGAAGCTATAGTTATCTAAGAAAAGTGGAAGGTACAAAAACCATCTTTTAATAATGTCTCAACATGATGTCTTACCAACAGTTTTGTAAATTCTTTCTATTAACATATAAGACTAATTTATGCACAAGTAGAGGAAGCCAAGCTACCATAAATACCAGAAATTATGTTTACCAGCATCAAATATTTTGTTTGGCAAACAAAGTTTCAGTAAGACATTTAATCATGAGCTTATAAGCATACTGATATAAAAAGTTGACATTGCACACAACTACCATGGACTACTCAAAAGCATGATACAGCATATGACTTTCTTTACTGGAAGGAAGCATGTCTGATGCAATACATCCCTTAGAGTGGCCTTCTCAAAATGGGGTAATTATGGTACAAGGAAAAGCAAAGAAGATAACAAAGACAAAAGGGGAAGCCAACAAAGATAATGGGAAAGCCAACAAAAAAAATATATGTGCCATTGTAGAATACACAGTACAACTGAATGACATAAGAGATCCATCTTTCTTTTCTACTTTACAAAAGATTTTTAAACAGGAATTAGGATGTTAAAGGTAAAAAGGATGGAAATGGAATGACAAGGCGAAAAATCATGATAGTATATCCCTATGTATGTCCTAGTCATTGAAGACAGGAAGAAGACTGGTTCAGTACTATGACATCAAGAATTACTAGGACAGATAGCTACAACAGTATAAGAATCGTGTTCATGGGTTAAACCACTGAAAATATCTCTATATAACTCATACACACAACTTGGTATGATTTTTACTTACAATCAACAAAAAATACATGAAGTTGCCCAAACAACACATTTTATGTGGTAATTCTGGATAATGCTAACAAGCACCATCTCTCTATTTTTTGTTATATTGGTCAATGGAACACTGACTACTGATGCAAATTTGTTAATTGCATTTGTATATCTTTCAAATACAATGTGCTTTGCTCATTTTTAACAGTAACATTTTCTTTAAATCACAACACAATAAACTAATATAGAAATGCCATTTTGAATGTACCCTATTGTACTAAGATGTTCTGTTTTATTAAGATACTGATTTTAAAGCTTAATCATATTTTTACCAAAGTCCTTATAAAAGAAGACAAGAGATTTTGAAAATATTTCTGAGAAACTTGAGTGATGGCTGCACAAACGTAATCTATATGCAATGACAGGTACCTAAAAAAAACACGGAAAACAACTCACATAACGAAAATCACTACTGATATAGAAATGAGTCCACTGGAAAATAATCTGTGTCCCCACAATAAAAAGTAGAAAGTTAACAGACACCCATCTACTATCAAGTAGAAAGTTAACATACACCCATCTAGTACTATTAAAATACAGTGGCACAATTATCAAAACTGCTCTAAAACAAATATACTGGAACAGTAACTATCTGAAACTTACTTAGGTTATTGTATAAAATACTGTAATTGTGTATGAGTGTGTTCATTGATACATACACATGTATATACTGTACTGTAATATACATGTTGAAATTATCTATCCAACACATTCACTCATGACTGCATGATAAACACAGGGAAGGTTGCATTTAGTGCCATATATTCAGCTTGGTCAAACACATTTCAGCACAAAAATCCATCTTTCAACTTTCATTTAGAATTATTCTTCCATGAGTGACCCTACTTCATCTTGCTATTACTAAGCAGTGGAGGGAGAGAAAGATATTAGCCCTCGCTCAATCTTGTCCAAAAAACCTTGTTATTCTTAACAAGAAAAAATAGGATAGTACTCTAAGTTTGTTTTTTTAGTCCAATTCCAGCTCATTTTTAACCTTTACAGAGTAAATCTAAAATTTGACCACATGGTGACAATGGCACCAAGTTAGGAAAGAGGATCAATTTTGTCCAAAGGGGGATCTACTGCACATACTGCATAGTGCTTTGACAAAGTGATTAATATAAAAATCATGAAACATTTGGGTGATGTCATGAACTTGGGAGATGGAAGGTCAGCATTTACACATCTGAACAAAATTAGTCAAATGGTTAAAAAGCATGGCCATCTCCCAGCTGGAGTAGCTGAGAAGGTTGAAAAAGTAATAATAGAGTCTAGAAATGGGACTGAGAAATGTTTGAATGGGCACACAGTACAGTATTATTAACAAGCATACACAAACTATGTCTCAAGCTGGCATTGCATAAATGCCAAACAGACAAGCAATTATAAAATCATTCCATGAAAGCACAATGAAGTCTGTCTAGTTTCTGAAAACCTTAAAGCCATTCATGGAATGCCTTTGAAGTGGACTTGGAATATTCCATCTAATCAATACTGCTCAGGAAGTCCAAATTGGATGAGATGAAGACTCAGAAATTCTGCTGCGAATAGGAAGCCTCAGTCAAAATGACTAAGATAGAGAAAAGTAGATGAAGAATTACGACTGTGTTAAAAATTGTTTTTGAATATAGCCATAAAAGTGAATTAGAGTACTACCTATATATGTCACTACATATAATTTGTTAAATATTAGTATATGACCATCATGAATATATTTTAAATTTTCAGTTCTATTAAGCATACTCTTTTCCAAAAATCTCATTTTAAATCCCATTGACTTGTGTCTTGAA
The DNA here is from genome assembly GCF_015104395.2 of Macrobrachium nipponense. NCBI lineage: Eukaryota > Metazoa > Arthropoda > Malacostraca > Decapoda > Palaemonidae > Macrobrachium > Macrobrachium nipponense. Next base: position 19,381,774 of record NC_061109.1, on the reverse strand, counting down.
ACTGTAGTGGTGCTGCAAGGTGTTGGCACTGAATAGTAAGACACTGAAATAGGCCTAATACTGAAATGAGAGCACTAGACAGGCTCCACTGAATCATGCCTAGCCCATAAAACTGTCTTACATACAGTACTATATACAAATAAGGACAGACAAACATCCTTACACAATACTACAGTATAGTATTCACAAAAATATTAAATGTTTGATACATATATTGTACAGTAGCACATACCTATAAGCTAAATATCTACTACATATAGGTAAAAATCTTTTTGTCATTCTGGTGCCTTGATACCTGAAACATGATTGGTCAAAGTACAATCCAAAGGCTTGCTTTATTCATATTGGTTTATGATCAGTGCATGGATTCATGTATTCAAGCAGATCTTAGTGATGCTGAATGCAGTAGCTCTCATTTTGAGGATACAGCACCTTCTCTATTGTGTGTGTATATTATATCTAAGCACTGTACAGCATTTGCTTGACCCCATGAAATGTGGCTAGATCTTCCACCTGCTCATCAAAGACAGTAATATGGCTAGATCTTCCTCCCGCCAATTAAAAGACAATAAGTTGCAAGTCTTTTGATTAGAATCTCTACTTGATATAGTATAAAGGGGCATGCTATTTTTCCAAGTTCATTTCATGGGCAATCCATTGCCTTGACTTATGCACCCTTCCAGGAGAGAAGCATTGTTTTGGCTAGACCAATGTATTTTACAGGTAACGTACAATCTCATATAATAAGGTATGTAGATAGTACTGGTGCAGCCATTGTCCCTTAATCTTTAGTAAGGTACATATTGTTATTTAGAATAATATATGATAGCATTCATCTTCCTCTCCTAGAAGTCCTACAATACTGATGTTCTTGAAACAGCAACTAGTGAGGCATATGTACGAAGGGCACTTATATAGCGAGTGCAGGGAGATATGAATCTTCACCATCTAAGCTTTCATCAAAATAATCATCGAATGCAGGAGCTGAGTTGGACACCACATCCCCTCATCTCCTAATTTACAATAAAAAGACTCAAGAATGCCTCAGATGGATAAAAAATACTGACTGTTCTTCATGCATCAGTTCTACCTAAAGAAGACAAAATCAAGCTCTTCACACTATGTACAGATCTCTGTAAGATACAAAAATGATGAAAAGGTATTGTAGGAATGTCTTTCTCAAGAAAAGAGCAATTCTTTGTCATGATCCATTACAAGAGTAGGAAGATGATCACCTCCATCCTGAAAAAAAAATCTTACCAAAACAAAAGTGCACTGACGCTGTCGTGTTACTTGCCTTAAGAGTGGTGTATGTCTGCTACAAGATACATTGGGATGATGAAAACAATGTCAAATTCTTTCTGTTCACCTTTGGCAAGGATGTACTTTAACACACCAGAAGACTGTTTATAATGACATTTTTGACAGATGTGGGAGAAATGCTCTACCATATTTGGCAGGGAGTCTGTCACTCATGGCCTCATAATAATGAAAGCTTTACTCATAAAAAACCATGCAACTTTCTCTGAAAAAGTATGCAGATTTCAGCAACTGAGACTTCCTAGCTTCATACTCCACTCATACAACTTGAGACTTGAGACTGTATCCTGACCACTCAGAATGAAATGCTCAAGTATGCAAAGAAGTGTAGAAAGTTCCATCACCCAGCCTTTCACTAGTTTGCCTCTTTTATTCATAAGATGACAGAATTTCAACTGACAACATGAAACATACTAATCCTTATTTATGTTGTACGAGTATATTTGAACATAAGAGCACATTTACATATCCCCATAAGTGTTTCTAATTAAGAACATGTTTTCATACATTCATATTTCTATCCCTGATGCAAATGAATTTATGAGTGTGTATGTATATATACATATATGTTAACACCAGAAGGTATCTTAATAAATGCTTATAAATTGTTAACTTACCACTTGTTTCCATTGAAAACAAAATCTTTGAATAACTGACTTCTATTACTCATCAATGCTAAATATTGTGGAAATAGCTATTACTAAAGTCTGAGATTACAGTCCAGTGGTATAAGGCATACAAATCTTTATGGTCAGGTCAGTAATAGTGACAATCATCCTAACTACAAAAAATCAAAAGCATTTCTATGCAAAACTAGTAAGGATATTTCTGTTAAGTGAAAAATGAATTAACTCTAGTCTATGGTGAATAGTTTGTGTCACATCTTCAAGTGCAAAAAGTTTGTAATATGCTTCTATAACTCTGTTTTCTTTCTATTTTCTTGATACTGAAACTGTGCCAAAGATTAAAAGTGAACAAAATTTAATGTATTTAATTTGAAGTACCAGATTTTGTTAAGGACATGCACATGATCATCTTTGTATGAAGCAATGTTATAGTAGTAATAAACGTACTTAAAAACTGATCCATTCTTAAAAACACAATTGACATAATAAGATTCACACAAGCAAACAAATCTTAAAATTTGGCAAAAGATTGATGGTAAAGAAACATCCAAGATGAAAATGGAATTTAGAGACTGGACATGAATTAACTGACAACTGAGGGACAAGTAAAAGAAATGATGGCAGAATTATCCTATTCTTGTCTAATCCTGCAGACTTCCTAAAACTTTAAATTCATAATGAAAAAATGTAACCTGAAAGAACACAAATGATTATAGTATCACTCACAAGAATCTTTGCTTGAAAGACGATTCACACATAGTAATGGACAAGGACATAATATTTCATCACAAATAACCTAATCACAGTCACAGTCTATAGAATTTACTGCTGCTGCTGTCATTGTCAGAAAAAAGAATGTAATATGCTAATTAAAACATTTTCTAATTTTGTTCTTGTGAATATTCGTTTTCATTTTTTACTTTAGTTGCCACAAAGAGGAACTGTAGGCTATGTAGATTACAAATCAAAACAAAATCTGAATGTCATTCAAAAGCATCACACAATTATTAATTTCATAAGGCAATGAATATCTGCATTAGAAAATGCTTATTAAAACCTTAAAGCAAAAGCAAGAAAAAAAATGAAAGCAACAAATATTCAAAAAGCAGCCACGAGAAAAGAAAGTATGCTACTTTGCACTCATTACAATGGCTTGTGAATAAGTTTGTGGCCTCTAAGGTTCATTCAGTGGGTAGTCAGTTCACTGACATCTCAAGTGATTAAATGGTAACACTTGGCCTGTCTGAAAATATCTTGACATAGGGAAATTAATGAAAATAACAATGGTATTGTTAGAGTAACCAAAAAGATCCTAAGCACTAGTACAGTGACAGTCTAATAAAGTTTTGGTAATTCAGTGATGATAATAATAATAATAATAATAATAATAATAATAATAATAATAATAATAATAATAATAATAATAATAATAATAATAACTATGGTAATGTTATTGAAACTAATTTTTTTAGAATTATTGCTAACATTAATGTACTGGAAATAAAAAGAGTACAGGGAAATATGATAATTCAGTGAGGCATAAAAGTAATCATGATGACAGAGAGAATAGCAATATGTAAGGATCAAATGCATTGATGCTTCCAAAAATTAAATGACATACATCCAAAGAAAACCAGACAAAAAGGAGTAATGAAAAAATTTAAATGTAACTTATTTCTTAGGATGTGAGCAATTAGAGAGTAATCCATCACACAGTATATGAATGAAAGTTGAAAGATATGAAATATAAACAAAAGACTTTGAATATCATAAATTTTCTGACAGGCATCTGTAGGAAACAATTGTGCAACTATCAGACATTGGAGTCGACTAATATTGTAGTTCTATAGTTGGTCCCAAAATGTTATTAAATATCTGATGCCTCAGTAAGAGCAGAAAACTGGAAAGAGGAGAAAATGTATAACTGATTAAATTAAAAAATAACTGGAATCAAAACATACAAATGCACAAAACTTTCTAGTTTTCCTTTCCACCAACTTCTGCTATTACTAAGGTTTAGACAGAGCTGTGGTATTCTGAAAAAATGAAGGATATTTCACTTATGCATCATACAGTACAAAGTAAAAGGGACTTTGGGAATGAAATAAGAACTTCTATCCTCAACTTTGTCTTTTCTACTATGATTTACTAATGCATTTTCATGGCCAAAAGTAAATAGAGAGGAGAGAGAGAGAGAGAGAGAGAGAAGAGAGAGAGAGAGAGAGAGAGAGAACATATGAATGGAACTGCATGTGATTTTATATGACATAAAATAATACAAGTGATACAGGAAACAACATAATGTCTTTAATCAAACAAAAGGATTCTTTGGATCTTCGTCTCGTGGAGACTGGGAATCAGACAGAACTTATATAAAACAAAGAACTTGAAAGAAGAAACAGAAACTAAAAAAAAATGTTAGAAAAGCAAATAGTTCCTAAAATGTTTAGTAACTTGAAAGGTCAAGAATATAACTACAGAGCCACATTACAATAACCAGAGTTTCCAGTCTATCCTAACATGTCCATAGTGCCAGTGCAGTTTACTAGATGTGATTATTTTCTACCTCACCTGCTCACGGCACGAAATTCTTGTGTTGGTTTAATTGTCTTTTAATGAACTATCAATTTTGCATTCAACATTCAGGTTAACTATAAGAGAAGACTGCAGAAATATTCTTTCATAAATATTAAATCTTCACATATAAGCCTTAAACAGATTTGTTAGTACATTTTTTAATATTACGTGTACACATAAGTAATATAAATATGTGCTTGTGGACTCACAAAAGAACTATGTACTGTGCACAGTGCATGTCCCACTGTATTTGAATTAGATGACTAGAAATTCTTTACATTCCATTCCCAAAGTTGTTCAAAGTACAGAAATCTAGTTGGCTTTGTTTTGGATAAATCTGTGGCACAATAATTTCCCACTTTGCCGTAATGTAAGATTTATCTCTTGATCAAAGGACCCTGCTCCTACCTCTCTGAATCTGCTGTCTCTCCAGGATCAGGTCTCTCTAAGTCGTCTTCTTCTGTGAATGCGTGACTATCTGCCCCATCAGAGAACTCATGGCCACCACCCCCTAATCTATCGGAACTACGTCCACTTGCGGACCCCGTGCCACTCCCACTAGTCGGAGGTTGTCGGTACCGGCCGTATACGAAACCCATCCCACCATTGTCTGCTCTACCCCTGTGAAAATAATTTGCAGTTATAGACAAAAAGTTATAGTAATTCTGGAATATTATATGAACCAACAATTATTATTTAAGAACAAAATTTGGCTCAAAACCTAAATTACAATAAAACGACAAACACAAAATTACTGTATAAAAAATGAGTGGGAACACAGACTTGAAACATTACATAAATCCATGAGTTTTTTGACAACCAAACATGGGGGAAATACTGGTTTTCAGTTTTGGATAGAGAGACCATATTTAAATTTAGGCTGAATATGAATGTGCACATAAGCAGGTAAACTACAGCTACTTGCACAGGAGGATACAGGTATTACAAATATCACATCATGTCAACTTTTTAAGAAGAAATTTTTAGCTCTAAAAACATGAATATGAATTCATAGTTTTTCTTGATAAAGGAAATGATTCAATCTTACTTGAAATTCAAACAATTCTCTGGGTTTATAACTGCCTCCTATGTTCCGATGTGAAAAGGAATGTGTTTTGAAAGGACTATGTGGTGTCATTCAGATTCTATAGTTTTTAGCTAAATATAAAATATTTTTTGTTATAATTTCTATGCCAATTAAGAAATGCTAATGTATTGCATAGTATATTCAATAAGAGATTTTGATTTGCAACTTAAATTTTATACTGGAAATTACAGCTATCTTATGTGGTATTTACTGACTATAAAAATTTTAACTTTATTATCTGTATGCAGTACTTTAATTAAGTTCCTATAAGAGAATGAAACTACCTGATATATTCAGATTAGAGCAAAATAGTTACTGATGTGAAGAGTGAAGATATAAAAAAGGTTACAATAATATATCAGTTATCTTCTTAAATTATTCTTTTAATTTGCATGTTGACATGATCACCAATCAGTGCAAAAAGTGAATATACTGCAGAGTGCTGTCAGTGCCTCTACAGTCTAGATCCAGGTCACTGGTTGATCCCTATAAAACACACCCCACCAGAGAATTACCGGATTCAATATCTCGAAATAGTATATGGTAACACCAAACAGCTGTGAGGACATGATCATTCTGTTTGGACAGAGCTTAATGAATTTTGATAAACTTGAAAGTATTTCAGAGGCTACGAGGCAGTGAGCTTGTGTCTTTCATGACGTCTAGAAATCAAACGGGAATCCTTAAGAGAATAAAGGTGCACCGTGAGTCAACAGGAGAAAATAATCTAAGTTAAGCTCATTGGTAGGGGCAGTGATGAGTTTTCTTTGTATGAAGGAGAGAAATCCTTCAAGAAAAAAGAAAAAAAACTTTATGCATTGCAAATTTTGCAGCTTTCTGAAAACACTCACTATGGTTGTGCAACAAAGACATGAAAATCTGGATACAGATCAATTACACTCATCACTGCTTTCCTGAGAACAGAAAACCAGGACATCAACAATAGTTTAAGAGGGATTTGAAAACCATGCAACTTGCAGCATATAATAAAAGGAAGGGTAGAAGCACAAAATATTGAGGGAAAGGTGTTACTGACCTTTCTATGGTGTGTGAACTTTATACTGTCTCAGTCAACCATAAAAAAACACCATTCAAGTATTGGTTAAAATTTGTTGTATGCGATGCATGGTGCTGTGAAAACTCTCAACTTTAAAGTATTATAAACTGGGGTTACCAAATGCTGAGGCCAGCTATGTTCCAACTAAAACTTCAATCACATGATTATAGTGATCCCTTTTTGATAGCGCAGCTACTGCTTGTTGTAGTAATGCATTTATATAATGTTATTTACGTTCCAATGGGGCAGTCTGATCATTGCCACAAAAAAGTACAACACTTGAATTGTGCTTTTCGAAAACTAGATAAGGTATCTACGATCTAGTAATAGTGAGATTCACATAATAGTGAAAATCAGATGGAATAGAGTCTTAAACTAAGAGTAAAAGAGCAAAGGAAACTAATCTTGTGAATCTCTCTTCCCCAGATGTTGCTCAGAGTATAGGAGCAAAATGGACTTTCCTCTTTCATTCACAAAATTAGCTCCTTCATCCTTTTAACAATGACACAGTTATTCTGACATGGAACCTTTTATCTTAAGAGTAATAATAGTCTGATCCTATGTAAACAGCCAAATAACTCTCTCTCTAAAACAATATACAGCAGCCAGATGTTAATGGCCAGGCAGCTAAACAGCGTATTCATACAGGAACACATATACATGTGTATATATGTATATGCTTATCAACATATACACAGTATTGTGTATGTGCTTATAATATACACATTGCGTATATTAGTATTATATATATAACAGTCTATATATATATATATATATATATATATATATATATATATATATATATATGTGTGTGTGTGTGTGTATATATATAAATATATATAACATAAATGTATATATATATATATATATTATATATATATATATATATATATATATATATATATATATATATATATATATATATATATATATATATATATATATATATATATATATATATATAGTACACGTATATATATATATATATATATATATATATATATATATATATATATATATATATATATATATATATATATATATATATATATATATATATATATATATATATATATATATATATATATATATATATATATATATATATATATATATATGCACACAGAAATGGTGAATCTTTATCTACTGTTCATCTGGAAAAGTTATCTATTTTTTCATCTATTTATACAGTACAAGTGTGACCAGAGTTATATTTGCTATACGAACTATCTAAACTTTCAGTTCAGGATCTTGCAAACAGTTCAAGACAGCCACTAAGAAATAAAAATGGTCTAACTGGACCAAAAAAAATTATGCATCAAATTACAGCACTTAACAGTCACCTGAAAACAAGACCATAGCTTTAGTTTTGTTCATTGTAAACAAGTTACAAAATTATGTACACTTCACTCATTTTTCAGTTTTAACATACTCTGTGATTTATGAGACAAGTGTATGTTTATTAATGATGTTTCAATTAAAATCTAATATTGCCCATTGATAAATTACAAATAAGTAGGAGCAAAGTGCCTATGTTCAGGAGAACTTTCTAGCTTGAAATTTGATCAATTTTCAAAATTATTGAGCCTCTCTCTGACTATGCTACTGACATCAGGTCCCTGCCTGTGATTCCTGGGATGAGGTTACTTATGCTGCATTACCCCAAAAACAATAATCACCTTCATTTCCGTGTGGCATCTCGAACTGTCAAAGCCTCAACTTGAACCACTTAAATCTGGAGTCAAAACATCATTCAATATTGCCAAGAGGCATTGTAATGCAGGCTGCCAATGGCATGCAAATATTCAATTAGAAATATATGAAATTCATTCCAAGCTCTTCAGCCAAAATCTTGAAAGCTCAGTCAAAATAGGATTACAAATCAGTTTTGGGATCTCAGACATTGAAAGATGTGAGGTCAATCCAGATTCTGAGTCTAGAATGAGATGCTAATAACTTCAGTCAAACTGATATATACATGAACTACGTGACTATGTTACAAAATCCCTATTGACAGCAGCTATGGACGATTCCATACAAACCTGACAAACTCAATATACGTAATTCTATATTTCTAAGAATTTGTGTAAAGGTAGATAATTGAAGTAACATCTTGCATGAAGTTTACAAAAAAAAAAGAAAAAAGAAAATGAGGGCCATGGTCATGAATACATAGGTTAAATGATAATACTCAACATATACTATTTTAATTATAGTCTTTCAATTATACGGTGAAGACTTAAACAAAATGAGGCTGCAAGATTTCAAAAGAAATAAAAATCATATTCATACATTAACTTTAGGAATACCCAACCATTCCTTGTTGCCCTTTTATTTGTAACATTCTACTTATCAAAAATGTCAACTGAATAATAGAATAAAAATGTAATTTCTACGTACTTTTATGATTAAAATTCTTTGGATAGCCACTACCAAAAAAGTACCAGGTGTATTTACAAAGTTATCTACAGTTCACTGAGAGCAATCTCTTGCACAGTACTGTCACGTACATATTACTGTGCCACAAAATAAAAAATGAAATTTCAAGTTACAAGCTCTGACAAAATCTCACCTTACAAGAGAATCTAAAGCTCATTAGGTCTATGGACTAAGGATGTTATTATGCCTTCCTAGACTTCATGCAGATGTCATTAGTCCACACAATTTTAAAACTTAAGGATTACAATGCATTACTTATTAGATTTTTGATATATTGCTCTTCCTCTGTGATATAGGTATATCTATTTTGTGAGGCATTTGTCTTTGCTATTTAGTCTTGTATAGCACACTTGATATTCATGAAGTGAATACAATACCCTCAATTTAGTTTAAGTTTAATGTTTGTTACCACCCTAAATATATAAAAATATACAATGCAGTTAATTTACTGTATGTACATGCATTTTCAGATAAAATGATATTTTTTTTATTACATTACAGTAGTTTGCAATATGTTCTGATAGCAATGACTACAGTAATTCACAGAATTTACGAAATACGGTATTCTGAGTTTTAGATATGTATATTGTAATTATTCTCATCACAATTACTTATATGGTTTGGTAATATCTACCATAAAAAAGGCATCTCTAATTGACTTCCAAACATCCCAGTTAATGACTGCATACTAAAAATTCTTCTTGAACACAGCCTATATATAAAAATGCTTTTCAGATAAAAACAAGCCAGTGAATGTTCTCTTATAGAGATGAAAAAGTGGTGCTCTTTGAAAATGGTTCTAAAAGGACTGTTCAGTACATACTGCAGTATTTTAAGAACAATATGACTGGGCCAAACTTTTACTATATCTCATAAGAGGACCCTATGGTGACTATAAGTGGCTTCAAGAGGATTGATTTGGGATTGACAATCTTCTTGACCTTTAACTGTTCCCTTTTCTATGTGGGGTCGCTGTTTCTAGTCAGCCTTCTCCATCTTCCTCTGTCCTGTATATCTTGTTCTCTTAGACCCTTTTCCTTCATGTCATTCAATAATTTATCTTTCCACCTGAACTTTGGCCTTCCCCTCCCTCTTCTGCCCTCCACCTCCATGTTCATAACCCTCTTACATACGTGTTCATCTTCTCTCCTCATGACATGACCAAACCATTTGAGTCTTCTTTCCTGAGCCTTTTTTCGAAACCTCAAATACTTTGACTGTCCCCCTGATCAATTCATTCTTGATCTTATCTCCTTTTTGTGACACCACACATCCACCTCAGCATTCTCATCTCGGCCACTTCCATTCTTCTTTATTGTTCTTTCTTTATTGACCAAGTCTCTGCCCCACAAAGCATGGCTGGTCTAACTATGCTTTTATAAAACTTTCCTTTAACTTTTGCACTAATCCTCCTGTCACAAAGTATCCCTGATGACTTTCTCCAATTCATTCATGCACACTGAATTGACAATAACTTGTTGAAAATTAACCCTTGAAAAGCAAAGGATAATTGCTCTGGGAAACAAAGAACATTTTGGGCTGACAATTTACATGTACTGTAATCTAGAATAGTATTCACTATGCAAGAAAAGTGGAATGTATATTTTTCTATATATAACTGCAGTTGTAGGATTGAAGATTTACAACAGTCATTGCCTACGAAGTGCCTAACATGGATATAACAAGGTAAATCAAGGCTAAAGTACAAAATATAAATCTAATGAGGGAAACTAGCTTCATTAACAAATTTAAATGAATGCCAAACATGAGCCCTGGAGGGACAAAATTTACCAACAACATTGAACTCTAAAAAGAAATACCTCCATCACCTAGCAAAAGTGTTCACAATTCATATAACATACTTAGACAAGAAAAAACCAGAATTCTGACATGGCCAGGGCTACTCTGTCCTCACAAAGCTCCTATGTATGTAAGGCTTATTCTAGGATGGGATAATGCTGTCTCCTATCATACTGGTAACTCTATTACGGAACTTAATGGAAAATGGAATATATGTATAAGTATTTCTAGCATCCATATCTAATTGCCAATATAAAAAATAGATGTGATCTAGCAAACTCTGATTATTTCATGATTTGGCAGAATGACTGACATTCTTTTGAGAGAAATAAACCCAAGAAAGTTCACCACAAAAGTCTACACCTGCAAAGTATGAATAATTTAAGGGCAAGATTTGAACAAGACATGATTTGTTCCAGGGGTTATTTGTTTTTGGCAATGATAAACAGAGGGCCTGCACAAGTGAATGGTTGGGGTTTGAAGTTTTTGGAAAAAGTTACGTTTGAGAAAGATTCAACAACAATTCATGAAAATGACCATCTCTCATGACCCTAACTACTTTCACTGAGTCGTTGCTACCTGCTGCCTTGATGTTGACACAAGAACAATTAACGTGATGAACAATTAGTAAATCACAACTGGGAAGAAAATTAATGATTACAAAAATGAAGATGCTTGAGTAAAAACTATTTTAACTCTTAAAAACTTCATTAAACCTTGATCAGTTTTTAAACCACATGGAATGACATGGTTAACAATATCAGTTCTGATGTAAAATAAGAGCAGCAACAAAATTGATCATAAAAAGCATGGATAACAAAAACAAAAAATACTCCTAGACATGATCACTAAGTATTTCAAAAATTTTTCCTGATTGTGATTTGTGCACTGACTGTTAATTGTGCCTGTTCTGAAATCAGTTACTATGAGAAGTACTGTACTTGAATGACACTGTTATTCGGAGAGCTCAAACAATGTAAGACAAAAACTGCTTTTATGCAAATTTATCACCAATACGGATGACACTAATGACAACAGCAGCACAGTAACTTCTGATAGAACATAATATATTAGAGTAGCAGGAGCATTAAGAGATATGGCGGCACATGGGATTGGGAAGCGTTACACTAGCACCACTAAGGACTATGGGCAAAATGCCAGGGGACCTTGTGGGGCTCTCGGGGGACAGCATGGCCGCGGCGCGCAGGATCCTCTCGTGGTCTTCTGGGGATGCCAACTGCAACAGCTCTGCCAATTTGTCTCCGGGGGTTCCAGGGGAACCGGAAGGTCCTGCTAGAGGACCACCTAAGTCCCCGTGCCCAAAGTCCTGCCCTCTGCGCCACGGCCTCACATACCTGCATGGTGGCACTTGTACACCAGGGGGCTTCAGCTGGGGTACCAGGAAACCAGACACCCAAAAAACACATCTCACACAGTGCAAGGTAGCAGAAAAGGGTGACTCCATAGAAACTCTTATGAACAAACACTTTTGAAGTGCTTCTAATAAGGAAGGCATAAACTTTGTTATCTAGATTCTACAATGAAAACTATGAACAGTTAGAAATTTGTTTAAAGCAGATATCAAAATTTTCAAGACTTTTAAACGGGGTTGCAAGGTGGACTTCTCAGGCTAAGAATATCACTGACACTACAGCACTACATAGCAGAGCATTGAAATGTTCCTTTGCTGCTGCTGCTGCTGCTGCTGCTGCTGTGGCTGCAACTAATAAAAAGCTACTTGGCAATGAAAAAAATATGCTCACAGATTTAACACTGACAAAATAAATGGAGGAGATGTGGCTTACTAATGGGATTCAAGGCTATGCCCAGGACATACCTTGTTAACACTATGAAACACCTAAGATCTGAATCTGTAGCTAAAGAAAAGCAGAAAGCATACTGTTAGTCATCCGATCAACGGTTGATGCATAATGGCCATTGTCATCACACCAATTCCTCGGGTTTTGGTCATGTATGAAACATTGAGTTTTTCAGATTCCCGTTTGTGATACCCATTGGCATAAGGCACAGCAATGGATGCACAATAATACAGAAAAGTGCTTTAAATTTAATTTTTTAAATTCATTTTTGCATTCCATTAGTACAGCATATCCGTTCCACCTGACTAGAGGATCTGATATTTTCTTGTAAGGACAACATGCAATGATTTAGTGCTTGAATGATTAAGGGTAAGTTTCCAGCAACCACTATTAGCGGATAAAAAGTACACAACTAAATGACTAATTGGTCCAATTGAGCTTATAAAACAAATCACTGTTCATGAGGCAATGCGTATTACGTTGGAGTCAACCTTTCTGCAAAGTTACCTCATGACATCCTACTTAAATTTTGTAATACGTTCAATCTAAAACACAGCAGAGGCAACATAAGAAACTTCTCAGTTGAATCTGCAAAAAAAATTACTTCCAAGATAGGTGTAAGAGCATTTGCCTCAGCTATAGTTCGTAATAAGTGATACTTAAGATCTTATATGCTTATCTAAACTGGTCAGACTCATTAATGACTAAAATGAATACTATTTTTAACAATCCAACTTCACATATTAATTGATACTGAAACTATAGTAGAGAACTTTAAAAATAACAAGGAGTAGGTAATTCCTCTCAATTTCATTAAGGCTGTAAGTAAAAAACAATATCAATGAAAAATAATAAATGAAAAGTTAAACAGGTCCAGCACTATATCTTTACAGGTCACCACTTCAATAAATATGTATTATTCCTATTAATAATTAGTTGACTTGAAGTGAAAGTAAGGGCATCTTTGGCTCAGAGCTCTGCCTTAGGTTTCTTAATGGAACAGGAAATGTAAATTTAATTGGCATATGAATTTCATGATCATTACAGTAATTGATGTATATACAGTAATACCAGTCATTCGGTAATACTGAGCATATGTTGTATAACATACTTAGTGAAATCAAGGAACGAAAGTATTGGAACTGACAGGTTCACTGACAAAAAACTTACAAGATAAAGTGCTAAGGGTTTTCCCTATTATGGAACAATACAATGGTAAGCATTTTAACTGATTAGCATTTATATTTATTACTGAATACTCTATTACTAACTTTGAATGTCCATTAAATGAATATTCAAAGGTAAGATTATGGCCAAATTACAAAAATCTTGATGATCAAGATACTCTTGATCATGGAAAACCACCAAAGCCTTTTCAACTTCAATTAATAATCTCTAGGTAGCAACACATTAATCCTTCTAGGATGTTTTTATCTCAGTAAATTTAAACAAGCATCAACACTATATGATAGTAAATGAATCAAGAACCATGAATATTATGTTTGTACACTCATAAAGAATGTATTTCTATACGAACTATTCTTCTTCTCACCTTACAGCACAAGAAACCTTCTTTTTCAAAGCCCTAATTCATGAAAAAAATGCTATTTCAGACATACATTCTATTCATTTAAAAAGATAAATTCAGTAATTTACATGACCTACTTCCTTGGCATTACTTTCTAGGTAAATACTGTACAGTGCAATTGATTATGGAATGAACTAGGATCGTAAATACCTATACGTACTATTACATAGTGATGATAAATGTTGAATGGAGAATTTTCGTAAAATATACCTTTTGCAATAATAACCCTAGGATGCAGTCAAGTTAGCAAAGCTTAATGAAACTGGTTTGTGAGTGAGCCCTGTCAGGTTGTCAACAAAAATCTAATAAGCATGATCACAAATTATGACTAGAACCTGCTCATTATGTACTCAGTCATATTTAATCTCACAACACTGTGGGTGCACCATTGGTCAAGACAACTTTAGAACACTGGGTCAAAATTATCTTTCAACACTTGTTACGTACAAAGCACTTATTGTCTAGCAAATTTAATGATAAATTCTAGCAATTTACTGTTGTTTATGCATAAAAAACCTTAAACAATGATGATTAATGAACTTGAATCTTTCCCTCAGAAGAATTTGCCTCATATAAAAAAGTTGCCTAAATTCACTCCAATTCTAGCTAATAAAAGGAAATCAAGACTTAATATGATCACTCAAAGGGTAACTAAACAACATCCATGAGTTTCAAGACAAAATCAGTAGGGAAAATGAGAAAACCTTTAAGCCCTTAAAATGCATAAGTATCTTTAGTCCTTCCATTAATACAAAGCTCTTTAGCAAAGTTGACCACTTTCTGTTGGCATAAGCCCAAAATGAACAAACTGTCTTTGCTTAATAAAACCAAAAATTCTTTGCTACTTTGGTGCCACCATGATTTTTGAGTACCTGTAAAGAGTAGTGCTTGGTATATCATACACTTAAATAAGTGTCTAATGACTATGTGCCCAATGGGACTGAAAGCTGAAATGAAAATTCAAAGTTAAGATTAATTAATTATGGGAGTCTACATGGGCTTTTGAAGGAAAACAAACAAACAAATGGGAAAAGAAGCAAAATGGAACTCCATCAACAGAAGAAAAGTAAATAAAAGAACAGAGAGAATCTACCTGATCTGTTTCTGTCTCTAACATTAGATTTTCTTTCCTTCATGAACTAGATTCTGCATTTCACACTGCCCACCCTCTCAATAAATGTTAGGAGATCCAAATGGTCATTTTTCTCCAATATTCAGCATCTACTTTTCCTTAAATAGACATGCGTTTGTGACTTGCTAGGCAATACTGTGCTATTAATCAAAATTCAAGTAATAATTTGAGGTGTGATCTACACCACGCATTCTATTCATAAAACTCATTGAGGTTCAGATGTGAGAATTATCATCACTAAAAAAGGCTGTGGCAAAAATAGACTTGAGATTAGCATTCCTTAATGGTGCCTGTGCTTTTTTTCTTCTCTTCCTTTGGAAAAGTGTGTCCCAAACATATACAGAAACAAAAAACAAGGAATGAAGAAAAGCTGCCCATACATACCTACAATATTACGTTCTCTTACCCTACAATGACCAACGAAATACAAAGCACATGAAATGGTGATGCTGTATTTCATGGCTCATGTCACAAGAGAAGAAATGGAAATCTGTACTGGACAAAGAATTTTGAAAGACAGGGGGTGTTTAGGACACACTTGGATGACATGTCCATGCCTTGGGTGTTTGTTTGTCTGCACAAATAACTGACTGTACCCTGACATCATCTTTTTTTTCGTTTGAAATGGAAATCTGCTCCAAAGGCATGAACACATCCCTAATATTTTTCATGCAATCAACTAATGTAAGTTATCCAAGACTTGTCAAGCAGCTAGCTTCTCTGTTCTTCAAAATTTATACAGAGATATGTCAATGAAGGTTTGCTTTATATGTGTGTGAATACAAGGGGTCTTCTCCAGCAGGGTGCAAAGACCTCAAATGGAACTTTTATCAGAATATAATGAATCAAATTTTTCTTTTCTGTATAGTACTACAAATGTGTAAATAACTTATGTGTGACCTCTTGGAGTGTATCTTTATACTGTTTAAACACTGCAGGAAAAAATATCATGATAAGAATATATGTAAACACACACAACTTTGAAGATCAACTATAAACATCCTGTCTTTGAACATTCAATGGAAAACTAGCTAAGTGGTATAAATATTATTCTCTGCAAATCTCTATTTCTCTCGCTTAATTTGTGATTCATGAGCAGTTTTGCTATCTTGGATAACCATTGATTTTGCATGTTTGATCTCCCTACAACTGGGACAACTGACAACCACTAGACGCAACCTGAACAAAAACGTGTAAACAAGAAAATGAATGTCATGCATCAGTCACATGGAAAAAAAATAAGAATCACTTCAAATCAACATCAAAGATGCCAAAATGGCCAAGAGGGAGTACTAAAAACATGTAGTAATATTGCACTGACCTAAACTTTCTTAAATATCATTATATAACAGATACATATACATTAGATGGAACATGGGCTTAAGCTATTCCAGCAAGTGAATTTTAATCATGAAGACCTTTTCTTGAAATGATTTCTTCAGTTAAAATTCTTTTTGATAATATTTTACTTTATAGCTACTGAAAATATTTCTTTACCATTACATCTACAGAAATAGAACATAATAGATAAAAAGTGTTACATTGAATATCAATTTCAACTGGTCTCACTTTTCTTTGTTTTCATTTGCTATGAAAATGTTCACATTTGAATAAGTGAACTGGAATAGCTTTGAGGCCACACGATAGGTTCAGGGTTAATTAACAGGGTAAGGAGGAAGGGTATGGCGGGACGGACCCTTGTGACTCTGTGCAGGACGAAGAGTCGAGACGGTAGTGTCGATCAGCCTCGGTCTCACTCATCCTGATCTCCTCAGACCCTGATGGCGACATGTGGCGTGACGGGTGATGCTCCAGCTGGCGTATCAGGTCCTCCAAATTTCGAATTCGGATGGGGCCACACGGTGGGACTTGATCATCTTCTCCTCCTGAGTCAGCAAGCTTTTCATGGGAAGCCTTAACCCTTGTGAAATCTGCCGGACCCCCAACTCCCGTGGCTCCAGGAGGATATCGTGGATAGGTGTCGTGGTGGCCAGCATGCAGTTCATCTGAAGACATAGATGTTGCTCCAGATCGGTGGGATGAAGCTCTCTTGAGAGCATCAATTATGTCTTCATGATAGCCATGAAGGCTCTTTAGGGTACGTTCCACCTCTGTGACTTGACATTCTGGATCAGCGTTGTTGTCACTCTGACTCAAGGCATCGTTGTTGTCACTCTGGGACTCTTCTCCCCATTTCTCCTTCTCTGCTGGCGTGAGGAGGCCATATGACTTCTTCAGGATTCCCTTCTCAGGGATCTTGCTCAAGTTGTTTGGTGGCAGCTCAATGAACGACACCGCTTCCTCCTCCCCTGGAAAGACGAGACACGTCACCTCTACTTTACACGCCCTTACCAATCAAAACACCACAGCTCACCCATATTGGAAGTGGCTTGGTTCATGAGGTATCTAATGTGGCATTTAATACTACATTTAATCTTAAGTAAATTATATAAGTAAGGAGGAACTTCCATTGATAATGAAGCTGCATCTCTGTCACATTTCATGGGTGACCAATGACTGATTTTTCATAAAGTTCCACAGTACTATATTGCTGAAAGCAGATTCAACTACTTTCATATAGTGATGAGAATTTACAAAATCTCAGTGAAAACAGTGATGCAGTTTGCACTCTATCAAGAGAAGAACGCAAGTAGTATATCACTATGAAAAGTTGACTAAACCAAGAATAAAAAAATGTTTAACATACAAGATTTATAGAGAAAGAAGCCACAACATCAATTTGCTAATGTGACTATTTCCCGATTGATTCCGCCTCTCTCACTGATAATAATTCCTGCTTTTCTGACGTGCCTCACTTTCCAGGAGTAGGGTAAGGAAGGGTCATTCTTGTCAGCAACCATACAATGCATTCTCAGCCCTATCCTTAGTCATCAATGTAAAGAGCTACTTTAAGAGAGCCAGTTTACCACTGTAATAATTTGATTCCAAAGCTACATGACACTTCACCCACCAAACAACTTGCTGTCAGATGGATTAAGCATCATGAAAGTTAACAAGTGATGTAAAACAACAACAATCAACTAATGAATGTTATTAAACAATGCAAATAAATACAGCAACAGTAAAAGCACTAAGAGCTAGTACGTATAATACAAAAGCATATTATTTTTCTGACATACCCAAAATACATAAATATAAAGAGCCCTAGAAAACTTGCACTTCAAACTGATGACTAAGAAACAGCCTGTGACATCAATGCAACGAGTAACTACATCAAAGAGCAAAGACAATACAAGCGAAGCAAAGAATGGAACGGTGGAGCAGAGGAGATACAATGAAAGGTCTACATTTTAGTGAATGAGGGACAAGAGTTGTGGAATAACAGTGACTGTAATACACAACTGCTGTGAGTGGGAAGTAAATATCATGAAATAATAATGTACAATAATACACTCTTAAAGATGAAGTCATGAAATTTGCTTTTGATACAAAAGGCAATGGGCTAATTAACAAAAAGGCAGCATCTGAAGGAACTTGAAAGTTTCAAACCAATTTATTCAATACTTAAAGGCTTCACTGTTAAAAGTAACTGTCATAATAATCAGTGACATGGGATATTTTCTTTCCTTTCCACATTAACATTTTCTTGAAAATAATTTTACAATTAAATAGAAGACACTTAGGTCACATCAGCATAGGTCAACTTTCTAAGATTGTTAGTTAAATTGACATTTTTCTGATACTACACAATAAGCAAGCAAAGAAACCATCAATCATCACTGAAAAACACCAAATCAAAACTATATCTATTTGATTTTTGATGACATAAAAATCTAAGTCCCACTGCCTTTTTACCAAAAGATAATAGTAATAAATATCTTGTAGAATGATGAAATGATATAAATGTGGAATGAAAGATGCAATCTTTGTGTGCATGCAATTCTGGCATTGCTATTTCTGTACAGTCTCTTCCCATAACAAGTATGGCCTTTTTTTTGTTTGATACCAAAGCTTTTCATGTTGTATAGAAGCCACAGGTGACTTCGATAAATGATGTTGAGTAGGCATCGAGAGAAAAATGGGGGTACATGTGCAGTATACTATCTATGTACGTAAAGGGATCTTTCCAAGTTTAACTAAATGGAGTGACCTTTCCATGTATATGGCTTTCCTAATCACAATTTTGGATGATAACAATTCATTATGGTATTTTCTACTACCCAACATCATCTCACACACAAGGACAAACACATTTTTTATGCAAACACTATACACAATTATATACACACACATAATATATATATATATATATATATATATATATATATATATATATATCTATATATAATATATATATATATATAAATATATATATCTATATATGTATATATATATATATATATATATATATATATATATATATATATATATATATATATATATATTTACTATATACTTATATACAACTGTATATAACTGACGCTGTATATAACTGCATATAACTGATGCTGCATATGTGTGAGCCCGGATTCTTTCTTTTGTACACCAAGAAAAAATGATTAACATAGTAGATAATAAGGAGTTGAAAAAATCTCATGAAACAACTAAAGCCTTTTTCTTATGTATTAATATCAGTTTCCATTTTCTGAGTTCCTGAGTTGAGTTCTTAATCTGATATAGGACAGCTTTATTGTCCCTCTAATAGAAATTATGCAAACCTCTAACTTTCAGAACTACTCAATTTTGTTCCGGAAAAGTCAAGAGATATATTAAAATATGGTTTATGTATAGTGAAATATCTTCAATATGGTGCTATCCTTTCTGCTAGACTTACTCTGGTCTAAAAATCACAAAAGCCACAAAGAAACAGAGATATTCTAAAAATTCAAACTGGCACTTCCTTTCCATTGCAAGGTCAATAACAATGAGTGTATTAACCATTAAGTTTGACATCTACACAATTTTTCAGTATCTGAAAACGAGGAAGAGAGAAGTACAAAAATCCAAAGATGTCCCAGGGGAGAGAGAGAGAGAGAGAGAGAGAGAGAGAGAGAGAGAGAGAGAGAGAGAGAGAGAGAGAGAGTAAAGGAAGTAAAAGACAGAAAACTGAATGAATGGCTTCCAATTAAATTTGTCATGTGAACAAATTTAATAATTTTCTGTTCTTCTCTTGTTAAATTTAATATTTTCTGTTCTTCTCAACTTTGGTTTAATATTTTCTGTTCTTCTCTAGCTGAATCTAATAATATTCTGTTCTTCTCTAGCTCGATGCAATAATTTTCTCTTCTTCTCTAAAAGGTTTCAGGGACATTTAATTCAGATTTTTCTCAGATGGTACTGCGAATGGATGCTCAAGACTTCATCACAGATACTCTGGCAACTCTATTTCAAGATAAAACTTCAACTAAAGAATTACTTATTATAAAAGATTAGTTTATCTAGACCTCTGAGCCTAAAACTCTGCTCAGGCTGGATAATGAATGAAAAACTGACTAAAATCAAAGATGACAAAATTCATATCTTTTAAGTTTATTCAACTAAAGAAAACTGAATAAAATTCAAGATATGAACTTTGCCAAAAATATTCTACCTTTATGGCAGCTTCATCCCAAATAATACATAAACTTTAGTTATATTAAGATTTACAACTCTGATTACTGTTTGGAAATGCTAATTGTTAAAGGTCTTTCTCCATAATACTGTACATATATCAATTAGCAACCAATTTCACTTTCAATGTAAACCTGATGATAGGAGAAAAACAATTTTGTATTTTAATGTAACTAAAATAATGAAAATGTCTTGTCTAAACATAAGGCTTCTATAAATAATTTATTAAAAAAAATAACGCTAAAATGTGTACTGTAGAATTCTGATTAACATCCCTTAGTAAAATAACTTGGATCGTACAAATCCAAAATGCCCAAAATAATATCACCTGTCATTCCTGAGAATCCACAAAGCTTTTTGAGGGAAAGTGAGCACATCTGTCCTTTACTGATATGCTGCTCTGATGTATATTTTTTAACATAAATTCCAACTTACTCACCTTTTAATCCTAAGTTCTAAGTAAAACGAGGTGCAAAAGAGTTGCGTATCCCTTTACTTCTTTCGCAAAACCTCAACACTACATTAATCATAAATTACAATTTTAAGACTACAGTACACACCAGCCAAAATGGTATAAAAGCTACTGAACTTCAACAGAGCTTATCTGCAACAAAAATTCAAACATAATTCTTTGACCTAAAATGGACAATTTACTTATTGCACCCTAACATCTGCAAAGGAAAGATGGCAAAAACCAGAAAGCTATCAGCAATGTAAACTCATCCCTGAAAGTTTACATAAATGCTATTCACTTGAAAGGACTCACTTCAAAATACTATCAGTTTAAAACTTAAAAACGGATGAAAGCATCAAAGACCATTTTGGAGAAGTTAGCAGACATGAATTTCCAGGCTAGGAACAACCAAAGGATATTTCTAGTTTTTTATTTTGATGTTTTAGCACTTCTCTGGCGCCACACTTAATTCTAAAACATTATGCCAAA
Organism: Macrobrachium nipponense; assembly: GCF_015104395.2. Lineage (NCBI taxonomy): Eukaryota > Metazoa > Arthropoda > Malacostraca > Decapoda > Palaemonidae > Macrobrachium > Macrobrachium nipponense. Next base: position 19,359,814 of record NC_061109.1, on the reverse strand, counting down.
AAAAAGGGGATACAAATGTAAAAAAACAAACTAGCTTTTGTCAGTGGGGAAATATATATGATTTTTGCCTGCAATGTTTGTTTGTTTGTATTGTGTTTTTACGTTGCATAGAATCAGTGGTTGTTCAGCAATGGGACCAACGACTTTACGTGACTTCCGAACAATGTCGAGAGTGAACTTCTATCACCAGAAATACACATCTCTGACTCCTCAATGGAATGCCTGAGAATTGAACTTGCTGCCACTGAGGGGGCAGGCCAAGACCAAACCGACCACGCCACCGAGGCATTTTTGCCTGCAATGCTAGTTAAATTAAATGAAAAAATGAATCATATTTCCGCTATGATATACTGTATTAGAATAATGCCATTAAGTTTTAGTCAACCTTAGGGATTGCTACTTATGCTACACAGGCTAGCTTAGTGTTAGTTACAGTTTACTGATTTGTTCATAGTACTTAGTTTTGTCTTTCTTATTTAAATGCTTGAGTAAGAAATATTCATACCATTATTTTCTATGATTAGCTTTCTTTATATGTTGCGTTATTTATGCATTTATGTTGAATTTCTGGAGACGTTTTATGTGAGATTTATTACTCTTCATACTTATTAAGTATGGTACTATGGGGGTTAACCTTGCAATGCTGACACAGCAGCAGCAATCACTGCACTTCCTTAGGATGATGTTTAGCATGTTGAAGCCGATATGCAAGTCTAGCTGTTCATGTTTTTGACTGTTCGTAAGAGCTTAAGGCAGAAGTACAAATGCAGTGGACATTATAGTAAGAGGTAAATTCTTTACTCTTGATTTCATCTTTTTGGCTTTGAATTCACTGATGCTGGTTCCTGCCGCACATAAAGAGTGAAGACACTCCCACTCCAAGTCGAATGTCATCCATACTGCCATGCCAAGAGGCATCCCGCGTCTGATGACAAAACCTGCATACATCTCCCATGTAGAGGTGTATAGTCTAGCAGCTCATAATGGGGGAAGAATGACCACCTTCTGCAGACCAGCAAATGCAGCTGTTACTTCAAGCTGAAGTGCATGTAGGAATAAGCTCTCTGCCATTATAAATCTGGTATCTTCAGATGTCCAGAGCTGTTTATATGTTTTAAACAACTCATCTTTTGAGGACCAAAGTGGCTGATTTATTAAGAATTTGAATTGCTCAGAAGATACTGTAAGAATGTCCAACCTGCTTTGTACTGAATATTTTGAGGACCCAGGCCATTCATTAGTTATTGAGTAAGGATTTGCCCTGATGGGCACCAGCCAATCAAAGCGGGTCACCTTTGCAATCACTGAGCCACTCTTCTGTGAATGTGAGCAGCTCATTATTTGAGTACCTAGGCTGCTCCTTCACAAAAGAATTTAGCCAATCTTTGGTCACTGGACATCTCAATGATCCAATCATTTGAAGACCTGAGCTGTTCATATTCAAAGGACTGAACTTGATGACTTCAAGGAACCAAGGCAATTCATGTCCCTTTTTAAGGACCCAAGCTATTATTAATTTCAGACAGACCTGCACTGTTCTTCTAAAGAACCAAGCTGCTAATCTACAAAAGACCTGGCCTAATCATCAGCTGGGTACACAAACAGCTCATGAGTTTAGGTATCAAAGAGCTCAGCTTTAAAGAACACACCCCATTCAAGTTGCAAATTCTAAGAGCACTGTTTGAAATTATTGTAGTCACCCTCTAATCTAATCTAATTTTATTAGAAGATATTCTATTAGATGCTCGTCTATCTAAGCTGATGCATTATTTCAAGAGAAGATGGAGGAAAAGGTCTGGATTCCTCACAGGAGAAACTTTTAATCCCCCAGGTAGGCAGCCTTTCATTGATCCAGGCATTTGTGTCACCTCTATTACATTCAAAAGGATGTGATTTGACTCTGAGGTGGATGAGTCTAATTTGAATGAAATTCTACATTGGAACTATGGCATGATTAACTCTGAAAGGAAAGGCTTCAACCAATGGAGTAAATGGCCTTAGCACATAACCACAGGATAACAATGAAGTCAGAGGATGCTACTTTATTTTTGACTAACCTTTGCTGAAACCATCATTACATTTTTAATTGACATCAGGGAGACAATTGCAGGTACTGGGTCAAGTATTTTACATTATGACAGATGACGATTAATGTTTTAGTTCTTACCCATCCAGACTGTAGTTGGAGAAGATTTTACAATATACAGATTGCCCTCCCAAGCTTGCCAATTGCACTTGGGTGCTGATGCTTTGTCTCAAGTTCCTACCAGCCATAACTGTTTCTCTCTAGCAGACTCAGATACCAGGAATACAGGTTCCTGCCAAAAATTTCTAGCAGGTGCTTACTAGCAGGAATGGGCACAGCAATTGGAGAATCTCTTCAAGAACTGAGTGGATAGTTTCATCCCTAGAAAAGTCCTCTGCCAATGCCTTGATGACAATCATTAAACTCTTGGCCAACACACCTTCAAGAGAAACGATGTAGCATGAACAGGGTTTCTGATTTATTTTGACTTTGGATGGGAGAGACTTAACCGTGGAAAGTTTTGCAGAACTCTTCTTCCCAGAGTTGGCTATTGGCAGTCTAGTCAGTGAAGTAGATTAGGCATCAACAGTTTCATTCACCAGCTGAGAATAGGAAGCCTCACCAAATACCTAACTCTTCTGTTTATGAAAATGGAAAACTAAGATCTGCAGAAGATCCCTCTGGTTGATCCACCACCCCTATCATACCGCAACACAGCAGCCAGCCAAAAACAAAATAAAAGCACTACCAATCTCCTTTCAAAGGAATGAGAAAATGATAAGCCTTCTTCCCTAGTATCTCAAGGTACTAAAGTGTGATCCTATTTGAAATATTCATGGGAGAAATTGGAAGCAGAACCTTGCCCACATGAGGTGATATGGGGAAATATTCATGGGAGAAATTGGAAGTAGAACCTTCCCCACATGAGGTGACATGGACAAGGTTCAAAAGTTAGGCATGAATTATGTGACTGACAATAGAACAATAAAGGAACTAATGGAATTTATAGCCACAACTTTATTGTTCATAAATCAACTGAAGCTTGGTGTCCTATCATTCACCTAAACCATCTGTACTTTTGCTCCATCAAACCAAGCAAAAATGAGGATTTTATACCATTGGTAGTTTTTAAAGATACATAGGTACATATTTCCATGATAATATACATTCAAATTCCTTAAAGTTTCTTCACTTAATATGGGTGGAAAAGGTGTCCTGATTAAAATTAATATCAGTCATCATCTATCTGCTTTTCACAAGTTCTAGCACTAGTAATAATATAGATCTTGTAGCCTGGACATTGCAATTACTTTTCAGCCTTCCAGTACCTTAATGCCTTTCCATGTCTCTGTATCTCCTTGGCAGTCTAACAAGTCTGGATTATACTACAGACTCTGTGGGGTCTTTGATAATACCATGGCATTTTGAGTTCAAAAGTAAAATTCTTCAGCCCTCGTCTGTTAACAGATGCCAAAATCTAGGTTATATGTGAAGCTCTACATTTACTGAACAAGGTTTAAGAAGAGACCTGCTCCCTTCAAGTTGGAATGCAAGATTCCTAGCTCCCCTTAAATTTGATCCTGCTTGTAGACTTTCTTCAAGTGATTGCAGCTATACCCTACAGTCTGACAAATTCCATTTAGAAAGTATGCAGGCATGACATTCTGTTGAAAACCTCATCAATATTATCTTAAGACTTCTTTTTCGTGGCAGCTGGTACACCTGGCTTAGATTTTTGGGCCAGTTCAGACAGTCTCACCTAATGGGTTCAATGATTTCTTGCATCACTCTCAGTTTGAGGAACCTTTCATCGACTCTTCAATTCCAGCAGACCTAGAAGCATGCAGCCTTTTATTCAATTCCTTTCCAGATCAAGATACAAAGAAAATGAGTTCAAACATCCAAAAGTCCACCCAGTAGTGTTGTCCCCAGTTTTTCACAGCAAGAGTTGAACCCTGCCACATCAAGTTTAGTCAATTAGTTTGTTTCACTGCCTTCTTTCCTGGGAGAGATTCTTGGGTTGATGTCTCTTATGTCACCATAGCATTAAGAAATTTCTCTCTTTCTGGCTTTGCCGGTCAATTTTGCTGCGCTTAACATTATCTTAAGGTTTTTGTATCCTATGCATTTCAAATCTCAAGGGTGACTTGATTCTGTCCTAGCACATCATGTATATGACTGCATTCCTTCTTTTGTATGGTCTTCCTTTTAATTTTCTGCTGGTTACATAATTCATATGAGGGACCTAATTTTGTCATCAGTGAAAATCTTAGTGCTCCTGTTATATGCATTTTTGTTCTCGTCTCTTCAAGTATTTCTCAACCTGCCAGAGCAAGAGCAGCTTAAGTTTTTTATGATTCAGATAAGTACTGATGATCTCAGGGATGGTAGTTAATATTGGCAAACCAACCTGGGACACTGAATATGACAAATTTTTTAATCAATTTGTATTTTTCATAGCTAACAAACCTCAGGTCTTAACAGTGGATATTTCCAAGCGCAGCTGGTAACCGGTTAAAAAGGGATCAAAGACTGTAAGCAAGGAATCTGTGAGATTTGGCAATTCCTGCGCGTACTAGGTGATAGCTCGTCACAGACTGCGCACTGCCTTGTGATGTATTTATTTTTTTGTTTGTATGGTGCTTTTACGTTGCATGGAACCAATGGTTATTCAGCAACGGGACCAACGGCTTTACGTGACTTCCGAACCACGTCAAGAGTGAACTCCTATCACCAGAAATACACATCTCTCGCTCCTCAATGGAATGGCCGAGAATCGAACCCACGACCACTGAGGTAGGACGCCAACACCATACCAACCACGCCACTGAGGCGCTCGTGATGTATTTAGTCTTTCCTTAACCACCTTGGAGAGTAGACGCTATCGCTTTGCTCTCCTTCCAAGCTGGTTGATTTGTGCCTGTGTTTCTTCTTTTTTCAGTGTGTTTCTGTATTATGGATTCTACTGAGTCTTCACGGCCTCATCAACACACGGGCCCGGGCATTTGAGGTTTTCTTTGCTCAAGGTTTTTAGCTGCTGTTGTCACAGACCCACATACAACATGCAGTAGGTGCTGTGCTAAGTATTGTATGATTACTAATCCTTGTCCAGAGTGTTGTTCCTGGCCTAAGTCAGGGTGGAGAGTGATATATAGGAAGAGGGAACATCGTAGAGTTTCGACTCTTCCTTCTTGGGATGGTTTTTCTCCTCCTCTGACGGATGATTCGGCATCTCCCTCTCCGCAATCACTCCCCCTGTGACTAGTGCAAGTATGCCTCTATCTCCTTTTTCTTCTATTGATTCGTTGATGAAAGTATCGGGAGTTCCACAGGATGATGTTAGCAAATAAGGGATTTTGACGAAGGAAAAATCTATTTCTGGGGGAAGACCTGTGTCGCCCGGTGAAATGTTCCTGTAGCACACATTTCTAGGTATAAATAGATGCTAAATATACCAGAGAAAAAGCTAAATGGAATGCTGAAGTTACTACCTCCAGCTCGCTCACCCATTAAGGGTGTCGGTATAGACAAGGGCGAGTGGAAGCCACTACCACAGATATTCTGCCAATTAGAAGTCTCCTCTCATACCCCTCTCTAGATAGGTGCCATTACAACGTCTACCTTCCGCTTGCTACTACTACAACATCTGCCCGAAAGCTCATTCCTGAATTACGCACCCAAGCTTGGGCCAGCTAAAGGGAGGGGGACCAGAAGAAGAGAGGGATGGGTTCACCGGGCGACACAGGTCTTCCCCCAGAAATAGATTTTTCCTTCATCAAAATCCCTTTTCTGGGTTCGACCTGTGTCGGCCGGTGAAATAGTATCAGAGAATTGGCCATACAAGCTGGTAAATCACAAAATTTTATAGATATATAAGGAAAATTAAAATTTTTCTTAACATTATGTTCTAATAATCAATGTAAGAATAGCAAGTTACAAATGGTAAATTTTGGGATCAAATATGACCAAATCCATATTATCCTGGGAAAAACAACAGGTAAGGAATACAAAAACAAACAATTATGAACTATGTACATGTCCAGGAGTGGGTTGATGAGCAATCCAGACCGGAACATAAGGGAGACAGGCAGGGATTACAAGCAAAGTAGGTAGGTGAGAGTGAGTATCAAAAGAAAAATTAATAGCAAAATAATAGAATACAAAAATAGAGTTATAAAACTAGGCCATATCAGGAGAGACAATGCTCCCTGCAGCCACTGCCGAATATTTAAGGGCCTCTAAATTCTTCAGATAGTGGCGTTTAAATACTGTCGGGGATTTCCAACCTGTATATCTTTTAAGATCCTCAAATTTCATATGAAAATAATTAACTGAGGTAGTCACTGCCCGGATATCATGGACATGAGGGACTGAATCCGGATTGGCTTGTTTAATAAAATAAAGAATTTGTTGTCTGATTCCCTTCAAGGAAATGGTTCCGCCTTTTTCTCTAATAAAAAGAGAAACCTGAAGACCTTTCAGAAGTTCTGCCCAGATAAGATTTTAATGTAACGATAGGACACAATGATGGGTCCTGTGGGAGAGGAACAATCTTCTATGGAGACCACCTGTTTTGTGGGTCTTCATTCTTTGCTAGGAATTTCCGATCTGGGGAGAGCAGAACTTCTCCTGATGGGAGGAAATCAATGTGATTTGGTTCTCTAGAGAGAGGCGACAGTTCAGATATTCTGGCGCCTGAGGCCAGGCTCATTAAAGATAATGTTTTCCTGAGGAGGGTTATATATGAGCATGATTCATTATCAGTATCTGAAGCCAACTTGAGTACATCGTTTAAAATCCAGGAGACCGTGTGAGGACGGTCCACCAGTCTCAGACGAGCACATGCTCGGGGGATAGACGAGAAGTACGAATCTATCAAATCAATATTAAAGCCAAACTGAAATATCTTCCTTAAGGCAGATTTAGTCGTAGTAATGGTACTAGCGGCTAGGCCTTTTTCGAACAGAGTTCTAAAGAATGAAATTGCCAGATTCGTAGTCATCTTATGGACATCTGATTCTTTTAGAAAGATGGCCAACTTCCTCACTGCTGAATCATACTGCCTGAGTGTTGATTCTCTTTTGTCTGACTCCACGAACAGGAAGTTTAGTGGGTCAATACTAGCATCCTTCTGCGCCGGAAACTTCATAAAGTCCATAAAGTTAGGGCATTTAGAATTCTTGGGGAAGCTGACACAGTCCAAGTTTGTACTATTGAGTCAGTTTTGGGTTGGGAATCCGTCTGGGATGGAGATTCAGCTCTAGTAGAAGAGGAGACCAATTGCTCTTCGGCCAGTTGGGTGCTACCAATGCTACCTGTCCTGTGAAAGATCTGAGTTTGTGCAGAACTTTCATTAAGAGGTTTATTGGCGGAATAGGTAAATCTTCTGCCAATTGTTCCAGTCTATGGACATCGCATCTGTGGCGTGAGCTAGAGGATCCAGATTGGGAGCCACATAACACGGAAGTTTGTGATTGGACTCCGTAGCGAACAGGTCTCCCTAAAGGCCTGGGATTTGTTGGCAAATCCAATGGAATGATTTTGTGTCCAAGGACCACTCCGACTCCAGCGGAGTTGTTCTGGATAGAGAGTCTGCAATGACATTTTGTACTCCTGCCAGGTGTGTAGCTGACAGGTGCCAATGATTTTTCGTTGCTAACAAAAATATCGCAATCATTACATGATTTATTTTGCTCGACTTGGAGCCCCCTCTGTTTATGCAATGAACTATCACTGCGCTGTCCGAGACTAGTCTTACATGAATGTTCTTGACTGGAGCTAGTCGTTTCAAGGTCAGAAAATTGGCCATTGTCTCTAGGACGTTGATGTGGAACTGGCGGAATGTTTTCGACCACTTTCCTTGAACCTTCTTGTACTGGGAGTAGCCGCCCCAACCGCTCAGAGAGGCGTCTGTGTGGACTATCAGAGACGGCGGGGGAAATTGTAGTGGTACTGATTTGGAGAGACTCTGGACTTCTGTCCATGGACGGAGTCTTTTCTTTAATATTGGCGGAATCAAGGAGATTTTGTCTCTGAACTTGTTGTTGGCTCTTTTCTGCTAGACTCCATTGATATCCTTCAGTCTGGCTTTCAAAAGAACATCTGTTATTGAGGCAAACTGAAGAGAACCTAGAATTCTCTCTTGGGTACCACGAGAAGCCCGTTTGTTCTTGAGGAATTGTCTCGTAGCTTTCGCTATCTCTCTGCGCTTTTTTGATGGGAGAGATAGTTTGTGTGTAGTTAGGTCCCATTGAATTCCCAACCATTGAAAGCGAGACGCCAGAATGAGGCGGGACTTTTCCTTGGTTATCTGGAAACCCAGGTATTCTAGGAATTCTATTACTTTGGCTGTTGCCTTGCGACATTCCTCGTCGTTGGTTGCCCAAATGAACCAGTCGTCTAGGTAAGCTACTAACATTACCCCTTGAGCTCTTAGTTCTTGAACTACTGTCTCTCCTAGTTTGGTGAATATTCTGGGTGCTATGTTGAGCCTGAATGGCATGACTCTGAATGAGTAAGCTTGTAGTTTGAAGCCTAGGTATGGAGAGAAGTTTCTTGCTATCGGTACATGATAGTAAGTGTCTGTAAGATCGATAGAGGTGGTGACGACCCCACGGGACGATCAGCATGCGGAACTTATCGAATTGAATGTAAGAGTTGAGACGGGACAGGTCCAGAATCACTCTTCGTTTGTCCGAGTCCTTCTTCGGTACACTGAACAGACGTCCTTGAAATTTCAGGCGACTGACTTTCTTTATTACCTTCTTTTGAAGAAGATCTTTGGCATAGTCTAGCAGGTCTGTCGTTGGAGTCTGGTGAAAACTGACTGGTGGAGGAGGCCCTTTCTTCCATTTCCACCCAGACCTTTCGATACAATACTGTAGGCCCATGGACTGAAGGTCCAATGGTCCCGGGAGAGAAACAGTCTCCCACCCACCTGCAGAGTCTCACTGACTGGCTGAGGTCTTACTTCCTCTGCCTCCTCTGAAGCCTCTGCCTCTAGAGCCAGCTCTCTGTCGGAAGGCACCTCTGGCTCTGCTACTCCTTGCATGCCTATTGAAGCCTTGAAACGCCCCTTGTGATTCAAAGGAGGCGTTGAAAGCTGGGGAAGTTACAAGAGCGGCCGAACTCGAAGGCAGTTGAGTTGGTTGATTCTGTAGCAGAACAAACTGTTGTTGTGGCTGTGCCTTGGATGTCGAAGGTTTGTTGATCTGGGAGACAGGAACTGCTTGCATTACTGTCTGAGGCTGAGAGGACTGGAAAGGCTGGAACTTCCTAGGCCTCTTCCTACCTTTGGATTGTGGTCTGGGGGCCTCAAACTTCCTTTTGAAGGGAAGTCCCCAACGGACACGAAGGTTCTGGTTAGCTCTAGCCGCCTCGCTGAGGATGCTGTTAACCATGTCCTCAGGAAAGAGGTTGGCACCCCAGATCGATGCCTTTATGAGCCTGTTCGGCTCATGCCTGATGGAAGCATTAGCAAAGACATGCTTCCTGCAGGCTCGTCTAGCCACTATAAAGTCATACAGGTCCGTTTGAAAAACCTGTAATAGTGACTTTGTCAGGACCCGGAACAGGCTCATCTGCAAAGACCGTAGCCGTTAACTCAGCAGTGGTGACTGAGTTAATTGACCTGCTCAGCCTCCATCTTGCTTCGAATTCTGCCTTAACCATGGGGTCCAGAATTCTAGGCAAACGTTCACTGAATTGTGTGGAGGCACACTCCGGGTCGAGTTTGCCCACCGTGAACGTTGCCGGAGCCCCAGCCCACACGTCTCTTTTAGCTGGGGCATAGGCTTTTCCTCCATTCCGGCTTGCAGTGTCAATTTTGCAATCTTTGACGTGCAAGGAGTCGGAATGTCATTCGGCGCTACAAACATGGTATAGCAACCTTTGTGGGGTGTTAACTTGGTGTTGACACACTCCCAATCCATGAGGGTGCGGAGCCATGCAGACTGAGCCTGGTCCCTAGGTTAGATAACTGTCTCTTTCGGGACTTTGTCTACCCTGACCAGCGCTTCCTCGGCTAGTCTAGCGTAGCCCGGGAAGGGGAATTGTAGGCCCTGTGGGAAGAACTCATAGTTTTCCACGGGCCGGGTTCCACAACCTTCAATTGTAAGCTTGCCCTCAGAGAACGGGGCATGCAGAGCCAACCGCCACGGGTTGCTGTTCTCGAATGGCGGAAGCTTCGAGTCCGGCACCGCAAAGGACTGCGATGTGTTTCCGGATTGGAGGAATCCGGTCACCAATTCCTCCTGGGCCTGTAACCTCTGGGTCAGAGACATGATGGACTGGCCCGATGTCTCTAGACCCGACGCGAGTTGAGTGGACATCGATTCGACTCTTGAGTCCACTACTTCGCTCATCTTCCGCATGAGAAGATTAGCGAAAGCCTCTTGGTCGAAGCCAGACTTCGCCGGTCTGGCTTTGGAAGACTTAGCTCTCGACCCCTTGGGTGGGGGAGTAGCTTTAGCCGAGGAAGTCGAAGGCTTGGAAGCCGATGACAACCTGGCGGAGACTGCCGGAGAAGGCTTGGTTGGTTTACCTGCCTTCGGCAGGGATCTCGTCTTCGGTTGGGGGGGGGGGGGGGGGGGGGGGGGAGGTGGGTCTCCTGGCGGATACGCTCGATGATGGGAGCCGCTACTGACGCCGGTACTGCTGCCGAAACTGGAGCGTTGGGGTAGAGGAGGGTGCACAGCTCCTCCGACAGCACGTAGGGTTGGCTGGCAGTCACGTTCCTGCCAAACCCCCCTACCCAGGCCTTAAGGGCCAACATCGAGGAGGTCTTGAGCGCCAAATCAACCTGTAAGAAATAACCAAATTAGGTTCCCATTGTCGGAGAATTTTCCCCAACCTAAATGTGTAACAAAAAATTCAGAGTAACAATGAGGCGGGTATGTTACCTACCGACTCATCTGTTACCATCTTAACTAGATCATAACACACCATACAGGCTTCCGGGTGCCAGACAGCCCGTCCCTCCAAGTGGATGGCGCAGTTGGCATGAGACCGGCAGGCCTCATGCCCATACGGCCTGTACAGAACGGCCGGACAACCCGACTCCTGGCATTGGACCATCTGTAAGTTGAAAAGATAAATGAGTATCATGAGATAATACTGCCGGAGTTAATTCCGGCGGTATGAGTACACTTCAACTAGATACTTAACCAGCTAAAGGCAATATCGAGTATAATTTTCAACTTACTTGTTATTAATAAAGCTCTGGATGTCTCCGCCCTCTCCGGAATCCATACTAGGGATCGTCAAAGCTACAACAAGCGGAGAGGGCCTGATATGAGCAGAAAAGGGGAATAAGGCAAAACCTAAGCCTGAGTCTGATCGCACCGGAGTAGAGTAGCGGAACCTAACTAATTGTAGGCGTGTTCTCTGAGCCCAGTTCTGCCCCCACCGGAGTGGGGAGCAGCGACAGCATAGAAGATGGAAAAACAGAGTGGCGGAAACAACGGTACGTAAAACTCCGGTGTATACCTTCTGGTGCGTGTGATGGTAGACCACACTTCGCCGGAATAATACAGGCCCGGGGACATACCAACAGACTGAATAAAACAATTTCTTAACATTAATCTCTGAATGCCTCCGCCTACTCTGGAATCCATAATCTCGGTATCACAATAGCTAAAACTGGCGGGGTTGGGCTGATATGAGCAAAACAGGGAAAATACGTAAAATCTAGGCCTGAGTCTGATCGCACCGGAGAAGAGAAGCAGTTCCAAGTCAATTAGAAATGCAGCTCTAAGCCCAGTTCCGCCCCACTGGAGTGGGGAAGCAGCGATAACATAGAGGAATACGGAGAACAGAGTGGCGGAACAGAGATATGTACAATCCGGCATATAGCCTAGTGGCAAGTGTGATGGTAGACCCCACCTCGCCAGAGGACACATAGACCCGGAGACATACCAATAGAGATTACATAATCTACTAATCACCCAATCTCCTCCGACTAATCCCCTGGATTAAGCTCTATGCTCTAGCTGTCGTTCATCGGTAGGATTACTGGGGCAGCGAGCTAACTAGGCAGCACCGGAACAAGTCCGGAACAGGGGTGGGGGTGGGGGGAGTGTCTGGAGGAGAGTGGACGAGTCGTAATCGCCTGGCCAGAGCAAACGATTGGTGACCAACCACCTCTCGGGAGCCGTAAACTAGCCTACCACTAAAGGGGCAGAAGACGGTAGGCTAAACTCAACAAGACAATACGTAAAATAATTGATGAGGAATTACTGGAAGAACTGCGAAAGGGAAAGGGGGGGGCAGGGGGTGAGGGACGCACCCCGCTAAGATCCCAGTCTAACCCTCCGAGATTGGTACAGATCCAGTCAGGTAGGCTAGTATGGCTCCAAAAAGGACATCATAAAAAGGACGGATAGAACCTAACTCAACCCTCCAAAATTGAATCATCCGATCTGGTCAGGTACGATAGGTCTAGGTACTATAAGCATGACAAGAGAGAGACTCTCTGTCCTAGACCATCCTCCAAGCAAACATATCTGCCTGGTCGGGTGGCGGTAAAAGGGGCCATAAGGGTGGAGGGATATACAAGATCACCTGGCCTACCCTCCAGGGAAGGACATCGCGAGAACTTCCAACCCCATCAAGAAAACAATATTTGAATAGTTTATCACAAAGTGCATATAATAAAGTGTATTACTGACTATAATCGAAAACTACACTAGAAATATACATGCATGAGTACCGCGAGAGAGAGGAATCTTCCTCTCCCAACAATGACTGGCTTACTGCTAGGCTAGCCTAGAAAGCCAAAAATACAATACTCGCACATAATGAATGAAGCATATAACTGAACGCACGAAGGGGAACCAACACACTCCCGAGGGGCTGAGGATAACAAAAAGGTGCCCCAAAATGCTAAAAACGAAAGATAATCGTACAAGGAAGGCCTCAGAATACGTCAGGAATCGAGATGGGCCCTATAATAGGCAAAATACGCAAGGACAAAACTCGTAAAAATAAGGCTCCAGAAAACGACAGGAGTGAGAACAATGAAAAGAATACGAAAACAGTAACCCAAATAGAAAGTGCTAAACAGTGGACAAAATACATCACGAGATAAAAGACTGAGAAAATCACGCACGCCGCGAGTCATGCACCCAAAACGGCGGATCGAGAGAGGCGTCATACCCGGTTCATGAGAACAAAAGGACTTTAATAAAGGGCCAAAAATGATTGCATCGTGCCCCCACGAGATACAAAAACGATAAATGGAATACTGAACTTAGATGAAGAAGCTTGGGGCTCTAGAGAAGACATGCTTCGTCACAAAACACTTCCTGGGGACAGCGAAAAAACAGCGCGTGCGAACACTATACGTGCTAAATTAGGAATGAGCTTTCGGGCAGATGTTGTAGTAGTAGCGAACGGAAGGTAGACGTTGAAACGGCACCTATCTAGTGAGGGGTATGAGAGGAGACTTCTAATTGGCAGAATATCTGTGGTAGTGGCTTACACTCGCCCTTGTCTATACTGACACCCTTAATGGGTGAGCGAGTTGGAGGTAGTAACTTCAGCATTCCATTTAGCTTTTTCTCTGGTATATTTAGCATCTATTTATACCTAGAAATGTGTACTACAGGAACATTCACCAGCTGACACAGGTCGAACCCAGAAAAGACTGTGTTTGGGCTTTAGCATGTTACAAGAATAGGTTTTGTTATGCAATTTTTCCACTATATTTTAACAATTAAAATAGTTATAGGTGTCCCAAGGAGAAAAAAAATGATCATAGCCATATTCATTCTTCAGCTGCTGAATCACAGATAAATCCTTGTGACCTAATAGCTTCAAGCATTTTATGGGTAATACCAAGCATGTATCCTCTGGTAGATGTGCCAGACATTTGTCTTTCTTGTAAAGTAAGGAAATATGTCCCAAAGTGGCAGAGAAATCTTTTCTACCATGTTATTTAAGTTCCAAAAATGTCAAGAGGACAAAGGAATTACTTAATTTATAGTTTCAGTTATTATACAAGTCTCAGGCATTTTTGTACTTCCATTATTTCTACTGTTTTGAAGAAACCTTGACAGAGGGGTTAACAACAACTCTTTTGCCATCATTCATGCTAGTGGTCATTGTCACTGTCAGTGAAGTATTAGAAGATGCAAGGGTACATGGCTCTGAAAACCACTTGTGACAGGGATGGGGACTTACAACTGAATCCCAAGAATGAGAAATTATCCATGACAACTGGAAGAAGTACAAGAGATTTAAAAAAAAAGAGCAACAACAAAGGATCAAGCTAAGAAAAAGACTATCAAGTAGTACAGCAGTTTGACCAGACACCTGAGTCAAAACCCATGACTCTCTAGGCTAAATTTAGTTTATCTTTAATGCCAAAATTTAAATTTATTTTTTATATATAACTCTGCATTTCTTTAAAAATGCTATAACTAGGTGAACAGAAAATGCTGAAGATTGAAAAATTTCCATAACTCATCCCATTCCCAGCATTATAGTCAGAAAGTTTAACTAGACTTGATAAATATTCTGAACTCTCATAAGATTTTATTATTAAGCAGTATAACTAGCAACCACTCAGGTAATTTATTTAAATCTCATTGGACTAGCTTCACTGGCTTGAATGACTAGTTTTTAATAACAAAATATAATTTTAAATACATAAGGCAATCCTGGGTTTGCAGTAGCCAGTAGGGGTTTCGTCCCTGGCAGCGTGCCATAAGCTGAAAATCGCAGTGACCCGAAGCATCATAATTATAATGGGAATAAATAGCACTTAAAGTGCTGTAAATCTAGTTACGGCACCGAAAATTTGGGGTTAATGGTGCCGTGAGCCTGGCGCCAGACCCAAAATGTTACTCACTTTACTGGTTAGAGTTTAGGCATTTTCGTACAATATGGTTAAACGTTAGCGTTGACCTGCATTCTCTGCATACATGGATTAGGTCTTGTGAACAACTCATTAAATAGCCTGGTGTTTAATGAGTGAGACCAATTTGAAGAAGGGATGAAATTACTTTCAGATTGCTTATTTTGGTATATAAAGATGCCATGATCCAGTTTCGCAGAATTTGCGGAGTGGAAATTTAATTTCTTGTACAAGAGACTTATAATGGCAATAACAGTATTTTGCCATTCTTTTGGGAAGAGGTTCCTAACCATAGATTATTAAAAACTGCTGATTCCTTACAACATATAGCTATGTAGTTAGTAAAATCATCTCAAAGCAGATAAAGTCCTGATCAGGTAGAGACGAGTAGCTAAAACACTTAAACAAAGTGTAAATGAAACCATACTCTCCAACCTATGATTGAGGGTGATGGATAATTGCCAGCATGACTTAATTCTTGCAAATTTTCAGAGCTGACAACGGAACAAAAATGAATATAATGCAACAAGACTTCAGGCTCATCTCATCTTATCAGTGGAGATAGTGTAATCCTTGAATGGAAACATTTCACACATCTTTCACATTTACACAAACAAAAATAAATAATAAAAAGAAAATCCTCACTGTACGCAAGCATCATGAAAAATGCAATACTCAAGTTTAACTTGAAGAGTGAAGAGCATTTGAGAATAACTTATTACATTTCACTTAATAGTAAAGGTAATTAAATCATTCTTCTAGTGCATATAGTATGCTTTTCTAAGCCTCCCTGCCATTAAGAATATTCTGAACATTTCTAGAATTCTGTCGCTCTTTGACTGTTTCCATGATTTTTTGACGCCAGGATACAGAAGATGCACGTAATGATGTTGGCACCATATCATAGCAATTTACACTTATCGGAATATACACCTATGTGAAAAAGGCTTTAGCTTTTTATATGCATATCACCTCACTATCCTAAAGCTTTGAAGACTGCTTGATGACTAACTCATCATTACATAGCCATAAAAAGTTGAATAAAGTTGCCTATAGATGCTTTTATTCTAAATCTGAATAAAAAGCTCCTGCGTAACTCATAACTGACCTTCATTTCATGAATAAATATAACTGTACATATTGAAACATATCTAATATTAAAGATCATCATTCCAGAAAAATACAAGATTTTTATAAAAATTGGAGAGTAATTTCCCTAAACTAAGTTACAGTACATAAAGATATATACATATACCTTACATACATACATACACACACACTATATATATATATATATATATATATATATATATATATATATATATATATATATGTATATATGTATGTATAGAATATATGTGTATAAAGAGCAGTATGTACACATATACAGTACAGTATATATGTACATAAGTGCATATACATATATGCATATAGTATATATATATATATATATATATATATATACTATATATATATCTATATATATATATATATATATATATATATATAATATATATATATATATATATCACTATACATATACATACATACATATATAATCTTGGGACAAAATTAAACTGACAAACAAAATTAATGAAAGAAACTGATGTACTGAACATACAAACTATACCGAGACATGCAGTGCAATCCAAGGTATTTCCTAATACGTACAGGTATGTGTAACACATGAGAACAATGCAGAACAGTGCCAAATGCTTTGAGGGCTATGTTCATAAAAACACTGAATGTGCTTCTATGAAATGTGCAATCAAAGGTGCAGTGCAAAACATCTAAATTTCTTTGCATGCATGCAAACAATCTATTCAAATCTCCTCCATATTTGTCTATGTAAAACTGACAAGAGTGAATAAAATGTTCTGTACCAATTATGATAACTGAGGTGACTGAAAACACAATGTCTTTGTTCTGCAAGAGGCAAAAAATGACATGGCAGGTTCAAACGGCAAGCGAACTTTAATAAGCACAAAGTTATAAAAGTTTTACTCTTTCTCCCTAACACAAATAATTGCTTATTAAGTCATTCAAATTAGAGCACTATGGAGTATACCAAAAAATTTTGCATTAGGTAGTCCTGAGAATCATAGCCAGTTCATTAAGTATCATAAGTAGTACTGGTCTTCAATACAAGACATCTTTCAAAAATAGAGGTAAAGCAATGATAACAGAGAGTTTTACCATTCACTTCAGCTAAGAAGTCATTAAGTATTGCATTTTTTCATAGCATTATTTTTTTTTATCTGAATTACGTTAAATCAGTGTACTACTACTGGTGAATAACTAACCAAATGTCCTATGGCATATCAGTTAAGTACTTGACAAATTTTCATTCCATACATGGGCTACCTATCAAAATATCACTTGAAGATTAACTTTACATCTTATCAATGGACTTGTATCTTAAATTTTTGATACACCAGTAAATAGTTTACTGGTGTATCAATCTATTTACCAATAGTATATAAATAGATTACTCATGAGATACCCTTTATCAAATCAGTGGTTTATTTATCAAATGACTTTCATTATGTCAGAGTCTTAGACTTATCAAGTAATGTACATGAAATCACTGACTGTTTTTAAATGACTTCCACTATGTCACTGACGTATAATTGCCAAATATCTTTCATCATTAGAATGGTTATCTAATTCATTTTGAACGCATTAATGAGCCATTCATCAAAATGCTAACTTTTAGTCAATGGCAACTGAATTAATGGTTTTGATTACACGTATATATACTGGACTTATCAAATGATTTTTACTTGCTAACTACCCAATTCACCAAATATCTTTCTCTTTATCAATGGAATCTTTACCTGAAGTCTTACCTTATATGAATGGACTACTGTACTTATTATGTGAACGTATCATTAAATAACTTATCCAGTGCAATAATACTTGCCAAAAGTTTTTTTGATAATACCGAAAGGCTATTCAAATCCTTTCATTACATCAGATGACTGCTTATCACATGTCTGAACCAATGTAATCACGTCCTTAATTTCTTCTGAATTGCAGAAAGAAGACATTGTGTGAGAGCAAATTACACAATTCCATGTGAAAGCCATTACAATTATGGTAGCATGGTTGTTTTGCTTATGAATAAGTTGAACTGCCTGGAGTCATACAGGTATGTTTGCTTCATTAATTACCAGATGAGAATATCAATTGCTTGAAATAAAATGCAATTATAATGCAAACCCACTTGAATTAAGTGCTCATCTTTTATACCTTTGAGTGCAGTAAAAAAATTATAGATATTTCAACCAATTTCGCAATCGGCAACCTTGTTGTTTCTCCGGATGTACTTAAGACTTTGAAAATTAGAATAAGTTTAAAATCTGTTTTAGTATACTGTGACGATTCATTGTGTAAGGTTTAGAACTTGAATATAGCTCTGGCTTCTCTGTCCTCCCAAAGCGTTAACTGCAGTTATTGGGCTGGCTGATATATCATCGCAGACTTCCCTTTTCTGCTAAATAAGTTTTTTTTCCAACTTGGAAACCTTTTTTCCCTTTCTTTACAATATGAATTAAAATGTAATCTCATCATTTGATACCTAATGAAAATAAGTTTGATGTCTACCCAAAAAATAAAATAATCTTCTGAAATACTTATTCTTGCATTCACAGTTCACACAAAAAGCACAACTTGGAGAGAACAGCATTTGGTATGTAGCAAGCAAGGGGAAGACTTCACAGCTTGCAAGTAAAATCCAATCTGCCTCTCACGTTTTTCTAGACCCATATAATTTCAGAATCCTTTCTGTAAAATCATACTTCCTCAAAAATTTTTACATACTTTCAAATTTCTTCATCGTATATAAGTTAGCAGTGTACGTACTGTAACATATGGCTTTTCATTCAACTCCTTTATAAGCCACAACTGAAAGCTCTGATGTACCATCAGCACAGATTTGTTCTCGTGAAAGGATGAGTCTGATCATATTCCATATGTTATCACATTCAGGCAGTCCTACAATGCAATTTAACCCTATTGAGTCTATTACTGTACTCATTACAGTACTGCCTGTAAGGCTTTGCATCACTTAATAATCTGAGCTGTATCTTTTTTCAAGTTGCTTTGTTAGATTTCGATTTCATTTTTCTATTCTCTATATGTTTACTGGATCATGCAAGTCAAATTGTATAAGAAATATATTTCTGAATAACTCAAGTTCCTAAGATATGTATCAATTAAGCTGACATTCTATTACTGGTACTGCAATGGACTGTCACCTCTATGTGTACATTCAAGTAAGTTGTACCAGTCCATCAAAAGAAATCTTTTCTAGTTCACTTGTCACTATCTTTGGGCTGGATACTGTAATTTTGCTGCTGTAAAACAGGAAGAAACAAAAATGAGAAGACAAAACGATAGGCTGTGATAACTGGATTCCGAAAAAGACTAGATTTTTCCTGTATGTTATCCTAATAATTGAATGAGCAGTTGGTAAATTTCTGAGTAAAAGAAGAAAACCTACTAAAATAATCCTTACCCCTAAACAGAAAAACACTACATTATCCTGTTAAAATTTTCTGGATATACTTTATGAACAAACTTGATTACAGCCATTTAGTGCTTCAGATAATATTCTTAAATAAAAACTGTTACCATATTGGAGAAATATTTCCAACTTGTTGTTGTTTCATAATCAACTTTCTTATGAACGTTTGTTACCCTACAGCTGTGAAAAATTTCAATCATAATGTTATAATTTCCTGCATATGTCTGCTCTCTTCAAAATATCTTTGCTAATACTGATTATTACTAATTAGATACACTACATACTGAAGATGAAATTAGGTATCAGTTCACAATCATCGATCAAGCTACTTTCTTGGAGCTCAAGGCCTGATAGTATCTATAAGGATAATCCAGGTTAGGTTACAGAACAGTGCACAGCAAGATAGCAATATTGAGAAAACTGTTTTGTAACAACTTTTTTCCTTGGCATACCAAACCCTCTTATCAAGACCCACCACTGTGCGCAAAGGTCCATACCCATCCTATTTTTTATAATGCATTAAACTCTTGAATTCATTGTAGTACTGGATACAGCGTTACCTTCACAACAACCAAATGACAAATGTAGGTTGAAATATGTCAACATTGCATTCTTTCTGGTTAATAATAAAAACATTACTAACACTACATCTATCCATGCCACATAGCAAGGAGAATTCAAGTACCTTAACCTGGCGCCAGAACATAAATTATGGTGAAAATAAACCATACAAAAACAATCTTTCATTTTAAGATAATAAATTGAAAGAAATTACATACTGCTTTTCTGATAATCCATTTTCAAATGGACCAGTGAAGTACCAAGTATGTATAAATAAGAAAGATGAATTAATAAATACTTAATAATTTTAACTCTGGTACGTATAAATGTAAATTACCAAAAATAAAAGTGACTTAAAACCATGAGAGCTCTGAAAATTATGTAGTGAGATCAGCATGAAAGCATAAAAGTAGTAGTATCAGAATACTGAAAGTAAAGCTGATACATTGGCAATGTGTGAGGGGTAGACTTCTAATGATGTCACAAAGGAGAAAATTTCTCTAATAGTTAGCATCCAGATTCCAGATTGCTTACTGTGGACATCTGAAGCTCCAAAATCATGCTAATTCTCATAGCGGATCAGGGTCCTCATTCTTTCAAGTGAAAGCTGCTGTAAAATTGGGATAAAGAATAAGAATATTTCCTTGACTAACATGAATCATTCAGTCATACTAAGCCACTTTGTAAGGGAAGGATATTACTGACTACAGTACAGTGTTTAAAAGATTTTTTTTGGGGGAAAAATGTTGGGGAGAAGTCCTTCTAAGCATTAGGGCACAGTAAGAAATAAATATTTCAAAAAATTCCATGTTAAGCGCTCTGTCTCATAAAAACTGACCCACTGTAGTAAAACAAATCCAAGAGTAACAATAGTAAAGAGGAAGAAAGTAAAGTTTTTTCAGACCGAATGTAAAACAAACTTAAAAAGAAAATAAAAATTAATTTTTCCATACACTACAAGTACTTATAATCAGCCCATATAGTGGTTACAATATCCCAGATGCCAGTTCTTCAAAAAGGACAGATAGAAAACGGCAGCCAACACACTGGATGCATGGACAATCCCCAAATTCCAAGCAGTCATGACAATCATTTATGCCATGTGACCCTTGAGGTGCAAGAATATGGAACTTGAAGATGGTAACTCCCAGCGCAAGTACCTGATCTGTATTAAAAATACATTTGGTTTGAAAAAAAGACCCTGTCTTCACAATAAACCATTATGTACTTGCATTTACTACAAATTGAATTTTAGGTAAAAAGCATCTGACCTTTTAAAATCCAGACTGACTGACTGAAACCTGTAGGATATGCTGGAAAGGCCCTTGTGACTACCTTGAGCATCAGAACCCATATCATTCGAATACAATACACACAAGGAGTTGACTTTAAGTCAGAAACCTTGTTTTACAAAACTAAATTTGGGAGGTTGGAACTTTGAATAATCTCTTTAAAAATATTCACCTCACCTATGTTTCAGATTTGTCAAAGAATGCCGCGAGCGGTAAGCTTTGTACTGCTGTGTACTCCAATATACTGAAGAAGGGTTCAGCACATATTCATTACATATAATGCATAGGTCAAAATCCTGCAGTCATTGACAAGGGAATGTTATAATGGGAACTGAATAGGTGGATAAGACTGGTAAAGGTTGAGAGTGGATCCATCAGCAAGAACTTGCTGAGGTTGAAAAGGAGCCACTTAAGTCATCAGCAGCCTTGAAATCCAAAATCTTTTCTACTGACAGTGGAAGTCAAGCAAATGATGGGAAAATGCAAACTTCCTGGCCACATTAAGGATGTATCAGAACATCTTTCTTCCATGTGCTTGGAATAGGGGAGCAGAGCTAAAGGTTGGGGACTTTTGACAGAGCTGGTCATGAAATATAAAAGTGGGTCCTCATGGTTGCTAACTGGCTCTGCAAAATGCATTTGAATGGAAGGACAATTTTGTGGGAATACCTTGATTATTCTTGTAAAGGTTGTCCCTCACCACACTGTAAAACTGTCAGATCTAGTTCTAATATTGTAATAAGTTTTAGAAGGAAAAAACATGTAGACCATAGAAATACTGCTGTTTGCTTTGAATGATTACTAATAGCTCCTCTGCATGAGCAAAGTCCCTGCAGCATGAATATCTAGGAAGTAGGAACCTATAAATGAGAAATCAGGGTACAGTAAGAAAGCAAAGCTTACTCATTGCAATATACACCTAAAAAGAAGACGTCTTAAAGAAAGAGCAAAACCCACAGTAAGCAGTGAACCAAATAAAAAGTAACTTTAAGAAACTAACTCCTTTCATCGCTAATTAGCTAAACTTACCAACGTCAGTTTGATCAAAATCTTACAAAAACAATACAAGGATTAAAACAAATGTAAACCTGAGGCTAGACTTGAAACATATCAGCAAAATTTCTCCTCTTAAAAGCAGTATACTGTACTTATAAAAATTCTTGACAAACCATATAAAAACTAAGGAATCACACAATAGTTATCCCATAGAGAGACCAATGAGGTCATTCAAATCTGAAACTGAAATTGATAGTGAAAAGTTTTTATAGTAAAAGTTTGAAAGGTGTAACAGGGAGAAGGAAGAAAGAGAATATGAGCGAAGGTACAGCAAAAGGAATGAAAAGGGGTTGCAGCGCAGCTAGAGGCCTGTGTCTATGGGTGGGTAATTATAACAACTTTCCTTGAAATAGAGGAAAAATTTGCCTGAATGGAAACAAAATAAAAGGAATGCTGAGGAATACAATAAAGGGAATTCTAAAAAGACTAATTATAATCAACAGGTTTAAAGAGGCTGACAATGCATCTACATAAACTCAATTGAGATCAACCTGACGAGTGCAGAAGGACAAGAATTGCCTCCACAGGAGAACCTGTCAACATCCATTATGAAAACTACAGATCAACTGAAATCGTGGTCAATTTTGACAAACTTTCTTGTAGGATTATGTATCTAACACTTGTTACTCCCTGGTGTTGAAATTTTGGAACTAACAAAAAAAAAAATGTTTTACTGCTATGTTGTAATGCATTGCCTTCAGAAAATGGGACATTGGTATACGAGGATTTCTGTCTTGATACGGATGTTCTACTCTCCCTTTGCTATTAATACCTGAAATGGTTTGATCTATCTTGTTTCATTATAAGTCCTGTTGTTTGATTTTATTTCTAGTTTACATCCGAGTCATTTCACTGCGTTCATTAAAATAGTACTATAGTTTCTAGGTACAATGCTTCAAGGAGATTTCCATGTATGACATTATTAACATGTCCTGACATGTTTGTTCAGTCTTTTCTTACTTTTACTGTATCTCGACATGTGAGTAATATCTCTTTGTACTTTTACTGTACTGTTTATTTTTCCAATAATGATCTCAATTAAAGCTTTTTGATAAGTAGTTTGGAGGTTTTTGCTTCTCTTGCTATCATGGTAGTTCTCTTTATTAAATAGATTTAGTTTTGAGCTACAAATGCTAAATTGATAAGTCAAACTTACACAGCATTTAAGGTGCCAATTAATGCACTTGAGGGTGTTATGATTCCAATCTGTGGTGTTGATCTGACTTGCATATATGAGATACTTTCCAGCTGTGCCACTTTTAATGTTTTGTTTAAAATTTACAGCATCTTTTGTATGGCAGAGGTCTCAGTATATACTATATGGTCTTGCTTTCTTATTTTGCCCTGGAATATTAATACCTAATCCTAGTGTTTGTTCAGTGAATCTGATTTTTATATTTTCTACTATAGATTCTTTGGGGTTTTACTTCGAATTTCATGCATCTCAAGGTTACAAATGCTGTTGCACCCGACACATGAGGAATCTTAATACTGTAAGGTATTCTTGAAGAATAAATCTTCTAAAAGGATTAGAGTTCCCCTTAACTAATTCTTTTATTCAGGCTATCACGTTAAATTACATTTAATGCACCTTTAATTCCCTTGATTATCAGAAAAATTTCTGACTGGTTTTTTGATGTTTCAATCAACTATTTGTGTATTTCTTTTAGTGAGACTGTCAATTTATTTTCCAGATTTGCAGAAGATATGCTTTTGTTTGTTTTTAGGGCCAAGTACTATATCTTTACTATCAACACCAAATAGGTTTTCAATGCAAAATAAATCAGATCATGCTTAATTTTGCTGTACGTACAGTATTAGTAGCCTGTTAGTATTTGGTATGGCTAGTTTCAACTAAATAGAACAATTTTATAGATGAGAAGCTAATTCCTTGGTCCAATAACAAGTCTGTCAGTCTGTTTGATATTCAACCCAAGGCTGATTACTACCTCCTCACCGACAATTACATATTATGAATAACTGAGGGAGACGTTTGCACGCTTTGCTGATATCAACCTGTTTATAATTTAACAAAGACAGTACAATGAATCACATCACCATTCATCTACAGCACTAACTATAGAAAGTACTGTATAACAAAAATTGCAATTCTGTTTGAATTAATATATTATTTCCTAGGATATTATTATTATTATTATTTATTTTTTCTCTCTCTATCGCATCCTGCCTCCTTAGGAGTCCATCACTTTTCTTACTATGTGCGCCGTTTCTAGGATCACACTCTTCTACATGAGTCCTGGAGCTACTTCAGCCTCTAGTTTTTCCAGATTCCTTTTCAGGGATCATGGGATCGTGTCTAGTGTTCCTATGATTATGGGTACAATTTCCACTGGCATATCCCATATCCTTCTTATTTCTATTTTCAGGTCTTGATACTTATCCATTTTTTCCCTTTCTTTCTCTTCAACTCTGGTGTCCCATGGTATTGCGACATCAATGAGTGATACTTTCTTCTTGATTTTGTCAATCAACGTCACGTCTGGTCTATTTGCACGTATCACCCTATCTGTTCTGATACCATAGTCCCAGAGGATCTTTGCCTGATCGTTTTCTATCACTCCTTCAGGTTGGTGTTCGTACCACTTATTACTGTAAGGTAGCTGGTGTTTCTTGCACAGGCTCCAGTGGGGGGCTTTTGCTACTGAATCATGCCTCTTTTTGTACTGGTTCTGTGTAAGTGCCGGACATTCGCTTGCTATGTGGTTTATGGTTTCATTTTTCGCATTGCACTTCCTACACATGGGAGAGATGTTATTTCCATCTATCGTTCTTTGGATATATCTGGTTCTTAGGGCCTGATCTTGTGCCGCTGTTATCATTCCTTCAGTTTCCTTCTTTAGCTCTCGCCTCAATAGCCATTGCCACGTGTCATCGCTGGCTAGTTCTTTAGTCTGTCTCATGTATTGTCCGTGCATTGGTTTGTTATGCCATTCTTCTGTTCTGCTTGTCTTTCCCCTGTCTCTGTATATTTCTGGGTCTTCGTCTAATTTTATCAGTCCTTCTTCCCATGCACTCTTGAGCCACTCGTCTTCACTGGTCTTCATATATTGCCCCAGTGCTCTGTTCTCGATGTTGACGCAGTCCTCTATGCTTATTATTATTATTATCACTATTATTATTGTTATCAATATTATCATTATTATTATTATTATTATTATTATTATTATTATTATTATTATTATTATTACTAGGCCAGCCACAATCTTAGCTAGAAAAGCACAGACCTAAAATCTCGAAAGGGAAAGCAGCCCACTACAAAAGAGGAAACTGAGAAAAACAATGAATCACAAGAGAGGAACAATGGCTTCACTTCTTATGTTTACCCTATCCAAATGTTACTAAGGAAGAGGCATCAATGAAGGAAAGACTACATGGCCTTACTATTCATATGTGTGGTATTTCTATGCAGAATAGTTTTTTTTTGCATGGGGAAATAGGTACTGGGTGTGAAAAAAACATAAAACTGCCACTAGCTTGGAGTACACATGTTCTCTAGACTGAATTTCTGTATCATTCACCAAATTATAAAAAAAACCAAGATTGTTTACAAAATAAAAGATCTCTATCTTGTTATCAGTAGCATGGATAGATGAATTCATAGTTTTATTCGCTATTAAAACTAAGTGGCATGACTGTACTGTGTTAAGTTACATAACATCATGGCATGTTTTGGAGGCATGATCTCAAGAGCTAAAATAAGAAGAGAACTGCACCTAAATGTTATCACCTTATTCTCAACTGACAGACTATAATTTCTTCTAAATGCACATCAGCATGAATTATAAACTAGTCAGCTTCCATGATGCTTCATTATTCACTGAACTACTTCCACCAACTGCTGTTTGTCCTGCAATGTATATCTAATACCTGGTGTGCTTGCATTTCTACAACATTAAAACTGGAAGATAATCAAGAGAGTGAATATCATATCTACTGACCTAGGGCCATGCTCATGTCTAGAATCTACCATTCATTCCTTATTTTTTCATCTTATAATCTTCTAATTCCAAAGTATATATATACATATACTATACATATACATACATACATACATACATATATATAATATATATATATAGTATATATACAATAATATATATATATATATATATAGATATATATATATATATATATATATACATATATATATATATATATATATATATATATATATAATATACCTTATGAGCTATTTTTAATGGTCGGTATAAAGAAATTTCAAATAGTACCTAGTTGTACTTACCCAAAAATGTAGTTTGAACATTCTTTTTTATATATATATATTAAGTGATAAGACATAAAAATATTCTGTATTAACTGAGATAAATGTATTATTTCCAGTCTCTAAAATCTTTGGATAAAAGCTGTTGCAGAATTTGTAGAGATATGTCTGCATGAGGAGACAGCCAGCCAATCAGTTAGGGTTTGTATAAGCAAACACTAAACAACATGTATGTGTATATGTACATTTAAACATTAACTAAGAAAAAGTAAACTGTTCATAAATTAATACTAAGAAATACCATGCATATTTAAAGCTAGCTCTGGCATGCACAGCCTCATATTTAATATTGAAAATTCAGAATCATGAGTATATATACTCTATACAGAAAAAAATGTAATAAAAACATCCTTAAGTCAGTGAGGGACGAAATATTTGGTTTAAAACAGAAGCCGTATTTCATCAGTTTTGCATTTTTGTGGCTTAGTTAGTGTGCCAGTCTCATACATGAATGAAAGATGGCCAATAAATATAAATATATAGTTCTACATGCTTAATGCTAGTTTAAAAGAACAACACCAAACAAAACATATGGTAATCTCCCTGAATACGTACATCCTTTGTGACATACACTCTTAAAAGTAAATTTCTACAATGGCCTACTTTGCCCTTGGTTCTACTTCAACAGTAATGACTTCAGGTGACTGTCCTTACACACTTTGCTTTACCTACTGCTTATTGTATACAATGATGGCAAAATACTACTGTCCAGGCTATACTGGTACATATGGCACACTTTGAGAAACTAAATTCTGTTATTTCTAAAGGTCTTCCTTCTTATCCTTTCACTCTATGGCATTACAAATGACATGCTATTAATTTTTTAAGATGCTGCTAAGACCAAACATCAGTTATGGGTATTCTTGAAACTCAATTAGAAGTTAAAGAGGTAGTATGACTAAAAGAAACTGTGAATCTAAATGCGAACTGAACAAACTCATATTGGTAGTACTGCTCAACTGTCTACTACTCAGCAGATGTGATACTTTTGTTTATGAAATAATGTATCCTGTTGAAAGAAAGATGCATCAACTGCAAGGCGTTAATATTAGGGGCAGACCTCATTGTATTACTTTTCTTGTTACAGCTTCCTGCCTAAATCCCCTTTCTTCCTAAATGCAGAGCAAATGGTGCTTGGTAAAGGACGTTACTATAAGGTTGAGTAGTTATACAAGAAACTAACAAATAGCTCACTTAAAATTTTCTAGTAAAGCTCACAGTGTTGTAACCTGCACTGATAAAAGTTTCTTGAAGAACTCTCAACTTTGCATAAGAAATGTATGAAGCAAGAAATTATGTACAATTCAGAGGCAGAACTCTCCCTTTGGCAACTATTTACTATTAAGCTCGGTCAAATGATGCTTGAAGATTTGTTAAGTAACCAAAATTATCTCAGTCTTGAATCAATAATGCATCAATATAATATAAGAATTTTTAGCAGGTAGGAGACACCTGGGTAAGAAAGAACAATCCTGAAACTTTATTAAAAATTATAAAACAATGATGAAATAAGTTAGTAAGGTGCTCTATTTACATGAAAGGAAAACCATTCTGAGTAAATTTTTCTCTGCTCAAATAATAATTTATGTATACATTTACACATATTTATCTGGGAAAGAAAGTCATGGATTGTAGCTGGATAGCTGTATCATAATGAAATGATTATTAATTACGGTAGTTATCTTTAAGTGTTGAACATTCTATTTTTCACTTTCCCCAAGAGAGTATAAATGACTTAACTTGTGAAATATTGCATTCAAACTTTAAAAATCTTATCATTGCTGAGAGCACATAATGTTGAGGCACTACCATTATGTATTGCTTAATTTACTGACTTTATAATTTTCCTCTATATGGCATTTTTTGAGCCTAATGAAATTTTTGTGGTCCTAGAACCACAATGAAGTATAGCTTACAGCATATGATTTCAGTACTGTTGCCTTTACCAAATACAGTACTACTATAATACATACCTTGGTTGATACAATATTACAAATCTTATCATTAATAATTTAGACAGCATAAAGAACTGAGAGAGAGAATTCAGATGGTCCTTGCTTTATGGAAGCGAACATCCTACCGGCAAAGCAAATTTTGTGTAAAGTAAACTTGCCCCTAACCATCCATCCACCTCACTTCATCTATACATACTGTACTAAAGACATATGCACACTAATGCCTTTAGGCAAATTATAAAACATAGTAAAATACATACAGTAGTATATATCAAATATTGCATTATAATAGTGAATATAATTATGAAATGAAAAGGTATTTAGCAACCCACGTGTAGGAGAGAACTTCCTATTTTAGTAAAAATTATTGATTAAAACACTGATATGAATGTCTTGAGAATGTTTGGGCTTTTTAAGATGTGCAGTTTTAGAAAATATACTGTCTGTTAAGGTAATTGCTGGAAAGAACAAACATAAATTTGGTCAAAGGAGTATAAAAATTCTGAGTGCAAAGAAGGGGGTCTGGAACTGTAGTCTTTTTAGAGACATGGGTATATCCTACGAACCTTGGGATGGTTATATTATTTTTATAACATAAAAATAATATAACCCAGACCACTTAGTTATAACTGAAAGCATCATTCTGATTAAATAATCTTGGGAGTCAACTGCTTCTTTGTTTATTTGTAGTGTTCGGAATATCAATGAGAGTACTATTTTGTAAGGTGAAGGTGAATTACGTACCTATTTGAATGTGTTGATTTGCTTAGAGAAGATTTGAAAGCCCATGTATAGTTGGAGTCCTCCATTATAAATTGATTCTAAAGTCTGCAAAGCTGATTTTGTCATATAACTATAAAGTACATACATGACTTCCATCAAAGCAGAACTGTTGCCTTAAAAAATAATACGGTTGACCTGTCACCACCCTGTGTCAGGTAAGCTAATAATTATTTTTTGAATTATATTTAAGGCCTTTTTCCTTTTGTTTTTTATATACAATATATATGTAATGTGAACTATATGATACTAGCATTGTATATCTAAATCCACTTTTAAAAAGCACAGAACCTAACCAGCATCTCTATCAGTAGAAGAGAACTGTTCACACAGGGAGGATGGTGAGCATCCTAAACTTTAACCAATATCAAAGAATCCTGCAATTATGATATCAGATAACCTTGAACCATTTAGGTATTGTTCTTAAATCAGACAAATGAATACTTACCCAGAGGAGACCTGTCAGAGATTAACAATATAACTAAAAGCATAAATCTGCAAATGAGATTTGGGTAAAGGAACAGAGTGGTGGTGGTTTCTGGAATGACCTTCAGCCAATTGAATCTGACAAGGCCAGTTTGCTCTCATTACCTTGAACCAAGCTATCTATTATTTGTAAGGGTTATCAGTGTCGATATTGTCAATAACTTCTGACAAAAAAAATAATTCTAGCTATGCATGGATCGTCTATATGTACTCCTGTTCTATTTTTTCTGTTGTTTGAACTACCCTATCTTATAGTTCAGTCTGTATATCTTTGCAAGAGTTAAAAGGAACAATGAAATAGCCTAAAAAGACTTTTACATGCAACACTATCTTGTTATTAGGTAACATTTCACACAATTGTAATTTCCTCTTGAATGCTTGAGGGGGAATGATCATAAATGCCTCTTCTGTTACTAGGAATTACAGAGAGATATTAAAGATGAAAAATAAGGGCACAGAAAATGCAAGTACATTGTAAGTGCCTTGCAAGACTATTTACAAATGCTGAGCAACCAAAACAATACAGGTACTGGTAAAGGCAACAGAATATACCTATACTGTGACTACATAGGTGTGGCTCCATTAAATCTTATGTATCCCGTAAAGCATTACCATGAAAATAAATCACCTAAATCTTACAAAACAATGAATAATGAAAATATCTAACATTTTACTGATCTCTGCATTATAGATCAGTCTTCCAGATGAAATTACATTAACACTTAAGATAGAACATATAACATTGAGTTTTAACCATCTGAAAGATTATAATTCAAACAAAAATTCAGTAGTTTTTCATTTGTTACAATTAAGCTTCAAAAAATCAATGTCTAGAACAAACAAGATCAGTGAACAATATAGTACTACAAAATAACTTAAGAATTCATCAAGATTTCTTTAATTTATATAATAGACCAGTATTTTCTCAACACAAAAACTTTCCAGAAAAAGACATTGTTGGCAGAATCTGGCTGACCAAGGAACAAAGAGTGAAAGTAACAAAGCCTCAGCAACATACAAAAAATGAAAACATTATGGAATGTCTAAAAAGAGCATTACCTTTTATGAAACTTCATTTGTAACAGATGGCTTCATTTATAATTCAGCACAGTCATGTACTGTACATTTACCATAACTAATGTTAGATCAAAGCTGCATACATCAACAAAACATTCTAAAAAATGAAGGACCAAGATGATGTCCATATCTAATGCCAACATAATTAACATACTGTAGACAGAAGTTACAAGACCATATATATTGACTTCTCTATGTTCATCAACCCTCTGTAGTAAAGGTTATGCAAATGAAGTACTAATCCAAGGGGTTACAAATCCTTAACCAAGCTAACTGATGAGCTTTGGGCAACTGATACAATGAAAAGGTGATAGAATAAAAGAATAAACATTTACCATTACTAAGGGTATCCTGTGATCTCACTCTCAATTTAAATCTACATTTAGTAGACAAGTAGTAATTTAAAAAGAAGCCATTTTTCTTTCAAAAAAAAAAACATGTGATTACCTCAATCTTGAGTTAATCCTAAAAATTATTAGGATTTTCCATACTGTATAATAACAATAAACAAATGACATGTCTTTCCTTAAGCAGTTAAGTATGTATATCTATAGAGCAATTAGTACATAAATGATTTACAATAAATTGTTACAGATAAGAGAAAATAAAAACTAAATTGTACTATGAAGGCATCCCATAGGTTCCATTAATAAAAGATTTCTAAGTAACAAAATCCAATGATAATTTAACTTATAGACCAACATAATTCAAGTGGGAAGTGGGAAAACAAGTTGGAAGGTTTGGGTATTTAAACATTAGGGAAGATCTACTCCATGATGTGATAACCACACTCAGGATTATTATTCGTAAAAAATAAAATAGCTATAACAACAATATTAATTTTGGCATCCATTTCATATTATACATGGGTGTTAGTAATCATTTACTCTGTCTCTTAATGTAGTGTAACAATTTTATCTTCAATAATTCAAGAAACCATAGAATACAAGAACACAGCCAAAGGCATAAAAACCTATTCTAAATCTAATTACATATACAGTATTCTCCTCCCCTAATTGCAAATTATATTATGTTGGCAAGGCTGCTGGCTATTCTGCATTCGCCAATGTTAAAGAAACAATTTACTCACGCAAGCAGGATATAGTCTTAATTTAAAAAGAAATAAAGCACTATGTATACTAAATTTGTTTCCTCTTCAAAATATCTCTATACGAATTATCTTCTTTTCAATTAGCCATGGTAGAGCTGTACACACAAATTACTTTGTGGTAATTTTGAACAAAAAATTCTCAAACCAAATCCCAAGGGTAGAATGACAATGACATTACAGATAATTGCAGTTCATTTAAATATTTTTTAATATATGCTTAGAGTGCCATGCCATGACAATTCACTCACATAGCCTAATCATTTTTCTAATAAAATTTCAATTAAATGTAAAAAAAAAAAAACAGCATCTCAGGGTCGGCTTGTAAAATAAATGGAAGCGCAGATGAACTATATTGAAAACACCATTTTCTCCTATTCAATAACTCCATGTATTCTACAATACATAAATAACATGTCTGTGATAAATTACAGGGATAAATTTATTACATAAAGCAAGCAGTACAATAGTAGCACTTCTGCCTAAAGCTGATTATTTATCTATTTATTTTTTTTTTTTGCATTTACAGCATGGGTGAAACATTTAAGCTGAAATGGGCTAAAGAAACTTGATCAACGTTTAGTGATCACTCACAAACTAGACTTTATTTGGTGAAAAATAAAAATAATTGGGTTTCCATACCTCATAAACATTCAGGTAACTACTGAATATAACACTACAATCTCCTTCATTTACAGTGATTGGACATAATTGCTACTGTATTGAACATATTTCTAGAGTCGTTCAAATAATAAATTTTAAGTGGACAGTAAAAAAAACAAGGAAGAAATTAAAGACCATATAAATATGTAGTTCATACACAATGTTAAGAGAATGAAAAATAAACAGAATATACCGCACTTGGAAGAGGAAATACAACATCCCCATTCTGTAAGAAAATTATACCAAAATTACCTGTGCGGGGAAAATAACTTTTACAAAATAGGTATGCCCTTCTATCAGAACAGCTTTTAAGATGCATTAGTTTGAAGTTACTCTCTCTGAAGAAGAATGCTGTGGCTAGTATCTACGTATACACTGAAGATGTTTTTAAAACTCCAGTTTTAGTGATGTTAGAATGGCTGCTTTCACTAAAGAACACTGCTTTTTTTGGACCTTCTCTTCTACAGCAAAAGAAAAATCTGGCAAACAACACAAATCTTTAATCACAGTGAAAATGCCGGAAAAGGTCAGAGAGTAACAGATCCCACAGTAGTACAGCTGTCTCTTATTATCCAAAGGTAACTTTGTTCTGAATCTCAGTGATACGGGTGTATGATAAGTGAACTACATTTCTGGTATGAAGACACATTGGGTATTGTACACAAAACAAGAACAAAGTAATAAAAACATATGCATAACTGAGAAACAAATAATAGTCAATTCTCACACTCACTCTCTACATGACTATTTTCAATATGTACTATTACTTTATTATCAACATATAAAACAGAGTACATAGTACAAGATTTTAATTCATAATGTACTATAATAGTGCATCCATAATGTAAAAATATCAGTAATAAAGGAGAGGTTTAAGATGGTAAGTCCTGACCCTAGGGACATTACGTGCTGTCATGAACTTGGATCACAGTATCATCACTGCATACTTGTCAAGGGGCCGGCCAGTGTTGAGAATAGCTAAACTGAGTACTATTAATTTTCCTTCTTTTCTCTCCTGATGGAGACAACTGTTGACAATGATAAAATTACGTCTCCAAGGGAATGAGATAAGCAAAGTGAGTAATATAGGTATTGTGCTGCAATGTGTTAGGCTACTAATCTCTTTATATGTCAGATGGACCATCTGCTTCAGGTGACCTGGGAACACACAATAGTGATGGGCCCCTCTGGGGCTTTTGTGGTCGATACCTCTTTGAAAAACGTTGGGAGAGAAGTTTTTTCTTCTTAATCCATCCATAACAGAGTCTACTAATACTCTTACAACCCTGTTGGGTGTACATGGCCTAGAAAAAGCAGATTATGCTCTTGTCAAGATGCTGCAGCAAAGAGGTCGTGTTGAAGGTACAGCTGAAATGTAAACATTTTCATGACTGTTACCAATGGATTCTAGACTGCCAAGCTCAGTGTTCAGTATAAGAAGGACTTTGAATTCCAATCTCTTTTTCCTCAAGTAGTATTTCTTTACTCTGGGGTGGAACAAACAGTAAAAGTATTCCTTTGATACATGGCTTAAACATATGCCCCACACTGTCGCAACATATCATCTAGTGGGTATCTTTGACACCTTGCGACTGAAGACTTGTTCTGTAAGGTATCCTTTCTCCTCAATCAATTAATAAATAACTTTTGCAAAAATAAGAATAGACCATCACTTATAGTATTAGAGTCCTTTTGTCTTTACAGCCATGTGATCAAATAAATGACACTAATCTCAGGTGATAACAGCTTATATTCACATGCAAAACTCAAATGCTGTACTTGATTTTGTAATGAGGCAATTTTGTAATATGGGTTTATTCTACTGCTCCATTTCATGGGGTAAGTAGGAATCGTCATTCACAGTAATTCATGTTTTCATAATGATATAAAACATTAGGGCATATGTACTATTCAGTTATGTACCATGACACCACTTAACTTTATGTATTCAAATAATTCTGGCATTCAGAAGCCCTGCAAACAAATTAGGGAATGAGGTCAGCTGAGTCAATCATATAGTATTTACTCTTCATAGTGATGTGAATGACTTCTCGAAGGACTTTTTCAGAGTACATTTCACTAAAAATTATTATTCTCTCTTGTTTTTGTCCTCTAAGTAGAGAGCAAGAGTACCAACACAAAGGCAAAACTTGCAAAATATATCCATTTATAGCAACCAACTCAAACGTATTTGAGATTAGCAAGGAATGAATCTGTTGTGAATAATTTTCTTCAGCCTTTTTAGTATTTACTTTAAAAGGGAAGCCACTTCAGTAGGTTCAGCCCTGTCTCTCCTGGGAGTTGTTTATTATTAACCTTGGATGCATGAAAAATAGTGTACAAAAATTTAATACTAAAATCACAACAGTGAAGGAGATTTGTATCATTATATCCAGATGATGACATTCTTATTTAAATGACAGTTACCATAATTCTTATTTAAATTTACACCAAACATTTCTTTCATTAGCAAAACATGAAGGGAAAGTTGACAAAGGTTTGCATAATTCACATATAATTACAAAGTGAAAAACTCACTTCTTCTATGAGAATCCAAAATAAAACATAGGGCACTACACGTAACTTGCCTATATATGTACTGGCGTTCATTGTTCAAGTGCATTATCTTCCACAATACATACTTGCTTTTTGAGTATGAATAAATTTTCAAACTGCATAAAATAATTTATATATATATATATATTATATATAATATATATATTATATATATATATATATAATATATATATATATATACATAATATATACATAGATATATATATATATATATATATATATATATATATATATATATATATATTATATATATATATATATATATATATATATATATATATATATATATATATATATATATATATATATATATATATATATATATATATATATATATATATATATATATGTATATATATATATATATACATATATATATATATACATATATATATATATATATATATATATATATATATATATATATATATATATATATATATATTAATATAATATTATATAATATATATATAATATATACTATATATATATAAAATATATATATATCTGTTTATGAAGGGTTAATTTCATGCATGGAATGACAATCAGTCAGTTTTGATGCATTCTGAGCTACAAAGGTCAAATACATACTGCTGCTGAATCCATTCATATAAATCAAAAAGAAGTTTTAACCTAGTCATAATAGATGTGAACTATGTTTTGTATTATTGTTTTCAAGAAAAGATATCTCTGAAGATAAAAACAGTTAAAGAAACAAATCGAGAATAACTGAACTTGTATGTTACAAGAGCACATTAACAATGACATAGTTGCATTTTCCCTGAGGGAAAAACGTGTCTCATCCACACGTGTTAGTTACAAAAGACTTACGAACTGCGTGCAAAGAATCAATAAGCCTGTAAATAATAAGTAAGATGAGATTTTACTTATAAATGAAATAGATTGTCAAGCCTTCTTGAGATGATGTTTTATTAGGAGAAATATTCAATTTTATTATTCTTTTTTCATGAAAGATGAATTTTAAAGAAAAGTCATAGTGGCCTCAAGCATTTTATACTGGTTTTTAATAAGCCAGTTGCAAAAATACTTACTACTTTGGTGTGATATCAGAGGTTAATACATTTTTCAAAATGCTAAACAATTCTAAGGTTACAAGTATAGAAGAACAATACTCACTTATTTTTCCACTTCAGTGTTTACTTTGAAGTCTACAAACACTAAGTATTCATTTTAATGAACATTTTGAAATAGCACAAAATAATTCTATACTTCAGTATTAGAATTAAGCAAAAGAACCTAAGGGATCCTTCTTAGCAGAAAATGCGTGCAATTGTCTTGGTGATACTTATTGCAATAATCCACAAGGGTTGTTATGAAGAGCTCTACTTCAGGTGCTGACAACATGAGTTTGTGTTTTATTCATGTTCAATGGAACTGAATTGTAATGGCTTTCACGGCAAGACAAAAAGAAAGCAGAATTAGCAGGTAGAGTGACAAAGCAATAATGCTTTTGCGTTACTTAAATTACAGCTAAAATGCAAATCTAATCTGACTCTCAAAAAGTCAAAACTGAATTTCATTTCATCTGACACAAAGTCTTTCATGAACAACCCAGAAGAAAATGAACAAATCAAGATTTTGACTTGGCAAGAAACACTCGAGTAAGAGTGCCGTTTAAATCTGTTTGAGAGCACGCTTCAGCTAAAATAGCTATAGTATAGTATGGGGGAAAACCCAGAAAGGAATGCATGGGGTAGTACATACCTGACTGAAGAGCTTCCTCCTCTGACTGAGAGCCCCCTGCAGGAGGGCCGGAGCGTCTCATCATCTGCATCTTTTGCTCGCGACAGGAATCGAGGGACCTGCTGCGGGATAGTGTCGGACTCAATGGTGGTCGGCCAGGGCTAAGGGAGGGGAACACGGGAAGAGAAAGGGAAGATAAGGAAGAGGGTGGGGGGGAGAAGGTCAGAGGAAAAGAGGGGGGGCAGTGGGCAAACATTAAACAGAAAGGAGGGTCGTAACAATGAAAAAAACAACAAGTTCAATAGAGAGAGAGAGAGAGAGAGAGAGAGAGAGATTGAGCAGAGAGAAAAGTAGAAAGAAATAAATGGTATAGATAGATAAGCATTATAATATACAAACATGAGAATTTAATAAAAAAAATAATACAGTAACAAAATAAGGAAACCAGAAAGGAATAAATATGAAAGAGATATAAGTAAACAATAATTTCAGAGAGAAAAAGAAAGTATATTAGTATAGAAATGGAATGAGGAAAATATTATATACATATCAAAAAAGGTAGGAAGGAAGCACAGTGATAAATACATCAAAAAATATTTAATGGACAAATAACAAAAGGGGATAGAGTAAGGAATACAAGGAAATTGTAGGGACACAATTATGCAGTAATTACAAAAAGTTATATAGATGGCAGAGAGGTAGTATATAAAGGACCAGGTTATTAAGAGAGAGAGAGAGAGAGAGAGAGAGAGAGAGAGAGAGAGAGAGAGAGAGAGAGAGAGAGAGAGAGAGAGAGAGAATAAAATTGGAAATATTATCAAAACACACATACAAAAAAGGAAAAAGAAGGGAAAAACACCATCAAAGGAAGTTTTTTGGGGGTGGGTGGGAAAAACATGATGACAATCCAAAAAAACCATGTTTAAACAAAAACAGCATACATCGTAAATGCCAGTGACAATGAAAATACATTTGCATATTGTCCATGCACACAAAAATCAAAGAGAGAAATGACGCAATGCACAAAATAAAAGAGAACCACACGTGACCACAAGGTTTGAGATCATTTTTATAACAGGAGGAGTATGAAAAACAAAAAACGAACAAAGGGAGAATCCACGGTGGGAGGGAGGGTCAAATGAGGGAGGTCATCAAGGGGGAAGGATAACGGGAAGAACCGGGAAGAGAGACGGGATGAAATATACCAAACTGTATATTGGATGTCTGATCAATTCTACACAAACAAAGTCATCAAAATAATCATTACACACAACTACATGTTCACAGTTACATCCTTTTGAGCTCAATGAAACCCTGTAGGGACAAATAATGGGACTTGAAACACAGGAGACAGAAGGGATCACAAATGTACAAGGTCATAAGTAACTGGAGATGTATGGAGACACTGAAGCTTGCTTATTAGCATTGGGGGCATGATTAACATTTCATTACAGTCATCATGATGAAGATGAAAGCTTGTAAATCTAATTCTGTGGAGGAAAAATGTCAAAACTGAACCATTAATTAAAGTATTCTTTTTCATTCTAGATGTGCAAAGATTTCAGTTACTTTACACTTTGGGAGTAACAAAAATGATAATAAGATGAAAGGTCTGCTTGCTAATCATTTGTTAAAACAGAGTCGTCATCATAACATTTTGGTAGTATTCTTTTCATACAAAAAACAACAGCAGAAGACACGGTATTGCACGAGCCTCACAACAACAATACCTTGAAATAATCATGCCAAAAGTTTTCTGACAATGTTAGAATGAAATAGAGTAGTGCAATATCTGAATCACAACTGCTCAAATGCCTTCGGGTTGCAAGTTGTTGTCATCATCAATATTCATAATGCATTATTTTCCTTTATGAGATCAGATGTGAAATGAGTTTGAACTAATATGTCTTTTGCCTATTCTGATTGAATTCCTGTCTAGTCTAGGGCTTCTTCTACACAATGTTTTCAATAGTCTTGTGGCCCTTCCCACTGATCTTCATCTTACTACAGTGCTTCCCTACCAGCTACAATCCTGACCCACTGTTCCTCACCCCTCTCATCATCTGTCAAGTTTCCAGTCAATGGACCTAGTCATACGCAGTTGAGTCCTATATCTCTCCAGCTGGAGTCACATGTCCCTTTCCTAACTATACTTTTTCTGATGTTTCATTCCCAGTCACCAAAAACTGTTTAGCTGAAGGTTGATATGAAAATGAATGGCAAAAACATAAAATTCTCATGTTTTGTCCTAATGTAAACTTCTATTTTGCCTAAAAATCTAGGGAAATGACATGCAGTAAAGGTAAAGTAAACAGAATTATCCTTTGTCCAGTTAACAATAAATTCCCTCATAAACATTGCATAATTATAGTCATTGATTGTGAATTAAAGCTACTTTACGATTAATTACTTTGTTGTTGATATTTCCTAGCGTTTCCCTAAGATTGCCTTCTTTCAATTGTCACTTAAAATAACTGCTTTAACCCTCGAAAAAATAAGTAAAATGGATTTAATTCATAAAGTTAAAAACTTCTGTTTCACTGATACATCCATAACATGGACAAGAAAGAAGGGTATAACTCTACTAGGGAATGGTTGCCGATTAGTTAAATGTCCCTAGTGAGTGTGAACTGCTTGACCAGATGTATAATTTCTTTCTCTCTCTCTCTCTCATGCACATACAGAAAGAAACCTAACATACTGAATCCACTGAGAAATTTTTTCAAGTGCTATTATAAAACATTACCCGTTTTACTAACATTTTCTTATGGTCTTGTTGTTTTCATTTCCCATCAGCTATTGTGCTGCCATTTGCAGGTTTATAGATATAGAGATGGAGAAGGCAACATAGAAGGCAGTCTCGGTTATTGGCGATCCAGTTTTATGGCACTTGCCTAACAACGAAAAGTACCCACTTCCAGTTATCGGCAAGAGTAGAGTATTGGCGCTGATATATGCCTAACAGAGGTGCCACTAGAAGTGATTTTCACTTATCATCAAACTGTCGGAACAGAACTAGTACCACTGATAACTGGGGACTGCCTTAATCAAAGATTGCCTGTTCATTCATGAGTGGCTACTGTAGAGTAAGGGAGACAGCCTTTGCATTCAAAAGATAGTTGTATCTTGCTTAAACATAAACATTTTCTATTCTCTATTCAGTAGAAGTTTTATATTTCATGAATTCACTAGTCTTGTGGTACTGAAAAGCAACACTTACATTTGGATGTCTTCAAACAGACTTGGTAAGAAGACCTACATAACTGAAGTTGAGGGATTTGCAGTCATTACTGGACATGAGAATTTATATGATCCTGATTGTCAGTTGGTTTTTTTCTAAAGAGGTGTGTATTACCTTTCATTATCAAGAATGGTTTCAGTTCATGCTGGCTGAAAATTCCAACATGCTCTTATGTGGGGATCAACTGATGTTCCTCACTGTTAGCAGAAGTCTGTGCAAGATATTTCTCCATTTTTTTTATTGAGGCACTCTGTATGATGTAGTCCAGATATTCACAGTTAAGGGTTGCTAGTTTCTTGTTAACAGAATTCAAAGCACGGCAGTGGGTGAATGTACTGTTCAAGCTGGCAGGCATGACAGAATTTTACTCAGACTTAGTCAAAATTCTCATTTTGAATGATACCAGCTATTTGGCCAAAAAGAGCCCTTACATATAATCAAATGGACACTTCAGTACTGCATGGAAAAACGTATTTCTTTCAGTATCCTATTAAGAATGTACAGCACATGCCATGGCAGAACATTAAATTGATATTTTCAAATTATATTGTGACATTATAAGCTCTAAAAAGAAAATATAGAATTGGGACGCTTATGTTAATCATATAGTATCCATGTTTCATAGTGATATAAATGATTTTTTGTTGATAACAACTGTTCTCACTTTGTCTTTCTCTTGCCAGTACGTACATGTAAAAACACCAACTCAAAGGCAAACTATTGCAAAATATAGATTAAGAATTTTTATGTTTTCATAAACAAGTTTTTCACATCCCTGTATGTTACAGCAATGTCATTTTGTGCAATCATCTAAATAAAGTCAATGAAGTTGAGAATTGAATGAAGTAAATAGCACTCATGAAACTGAGTTACAATCATATTAGCCTTGCAGCATTCAGCACCCTATTTATTTTCTTTTTCATATCTTTCTTATGGCTGCTAAGACCGATTTATTTTCTTGTATTACTGATAAGAAATGAAGCTGCAAACAGCCACATCTTATTACCACTTTCTAATAAATGTGCCCGTATCATCTACAAGTACACATAAATTCCACAACATTTATGATGCAATTTCTCTTCACTCAGATTTCAAGATATGCACATCAATAGTTTTTCCTTTCTATCAACTTCTCACATTGTTCTATACACAGATTAAGAAGCCTCATGTTTACACCAATCTAACAATTTTCCTCTCTAAATATTCTAATGTGTGCTTTGGTTTCAGCATGTAAACATTTTATGATTCTCAGCAACTTATGTGCTTACAACTTCGACACCTTCCCAACTGCATCTGTATCAATTTGAAGTTTACTCAAGCTATTTCAGTTATGGCAAAATAACTACCTAGTAAAACAAAATCACTGATAAGGATAGTAATCATTTCAAATTATTATATAAATTTTGCTATTAAGGACTAGTAATGTATAATGTTCGTTTTCTGGAGCATTAGTTTTACGAATTTTATCCTTACGTCGTAGGGCCTAACTCGCTCCTGACGTATTCTGAAGTCTCTTCTTTTATGTTCATCTTTCGTTATTTTAGCCTTTTGTGGCCCCATTTTTGTCCTCAGTCCCTCAGGAGCGTGTTGGTTTCCCTTCGTACGTACGATTTTATTTTTCATATGTTATACGCGAGTAGTGTGTTTTTGGCTTCTACGCTAGCCTAGCAGTACGCCAGTTTTTTGTGGAGAGGGCAGTTCCTCTCTCTCTCTCTCTCTCTCTCTCTCTCTCTCTCTCTCTCTCTCTCTCTCTCTCTCTCTCTCTCTCTCTCTCTCTCTCTCTCGCGGTATTCATGCATGCATTCTTTTAGTGTGTTTTTCGATGTTAGTCAGTAATGCACTCGATTATATGTACGTTTGTGATAAATATTTATATTCTTTGTTGAGGTTGGAAGTCCTTGCGATGCCCTTCCCTGGCCTACCTGACCAGACCTAAGCTAG
Organism: Macrobrachium nipponense; assembly: GCF_015104395.2. Taxonomy (NCBI): domain Eukaryota; kingdom Metazoa; phylum Arthropoda; class Malacostraca; order Decapoda; family Palaemonidae; genus Macrobrachium; species Macrobrachium nipponense. The sequence goes on along the minus strand of NC_061109.1, from coordinate 19,317,660 downwards.
GTTTTGGAAGGTAGGTCAGGCAGTCCTGCCCCTCCACCCTTTCGGCCCCACCCTTACCGCCTCCTGGCCAGGATATTATGCTTGCTGGGAGAGTGGTCCAGGACAGAGAGTCCCTCGCGTGTCATGTTTGTTGGGCCTAGACCTATCGTACCTGACCAGATCGGAAGATTCGATTTTGGAGGGTTTAGTTAGGTTCTATCTGTCCACTTCATGACGTTCCTTTGGAGGCCATGCTAGCCTACCTGACCAGATCTGTACCGATCTCGGAGGGTTAGGCTGGGTTCTTGCTGGGTGCGTCCCCCTTTTTTCCTTTCGCAGTTCTTCCAGTAATTCCTCATCATTTATTTTATATTTGTCTTGTTGTGTGTAGCCTGAGCCTTTGCCCCTTTTAGGGTGTCAGTTGGCCTATCGTCTTCTGCTCCCTTTTAACACTTTGGATAGATGACATTATGATTATGCTCAAGCTGAAAGGTGATTGAAAACACCGCTTATTATTCCAAATCTACCTGTTTCCAAGAGATTATTGAATTTACATGTAGGCCAATCAGACAGGAAAACAAGATACCTACACTAACACAGACTACGATGCAAATTTTGCACAAGAATACACAAGCACTGCTATTGTTCATAACCGCTGCCCCTATTGCAAATACTGCATTTGTTTGTTACTGTATTGAAATTTCATCCCCACTAAATCATTAAAACTGTGGCAGGGCAAGTACAAGACATTATGACATGCCTGTCAAAGCTTTAAAACTTTTATTCTCTCTTGAGAGGACACACAAGAAGATAGTTTTGACAGGTTGCTACGGCTTTTCTCATAGAATACTGAGAAAACATTTTTATGAGTTACTGCTGCTTCAAAGATTTCTGGAAAGCCCATGCTGATAAGATTGTTAATAACTCAATACAAGCCAATATGCATTTCAAAAAGGCTAAAGATAAAACATGAGGCTTTATTTTTCTGACCAAAGGTAAGTACCTTGGAAATTTTTTTAACCTCTAAGCTTGTTAAGGGCTCTTCATCAAAAGGAGATTCTTTAGTAGCATCTACAGCTGCCTGCTCCAGGTGAACACTGATGACCCATTAGAAATTACTTGTCTCAGGAGGTCTAAAAAAATTAAAGGTAAAGGGAATGAAAAAGTAGTACAGGTTTTCACAAGCTACTGAACTTCTGGCTCTTACTCAAAAGGCGTAAAGTTGCACCAGTCAAATAGGTAATAATAACAATGTGATATTAGGCTACTCTTCTTGGGGTTAAAATCGCTATGAATTCCAAGTATATTTGGCAAATTCCTTTCTGAATCGGAAACTTTCATAATTCTGATCAATGAGAGTCCTGCAAAAGCTCCTTGGCCATTTTTCCAAAGGTCTTGAAAGAACTGTCACTGATTTATGGTGATGTAATGCAGTGAACAAATATCGGAGCTGGTTTGACGTACAGCTCATGGATAACTCAGGCAAAGGCAGAAGACTTGGGACCACTTAAAAATACAAAAACAAGCAAACAGGGTTTTGCCATAACCTACTAAAATACAAAAGTGGGGCTGGAAAAGAGAATATGATCTAACAAAGGCCCTGTGGCGGAGTCAGAAAAAGCCAGAACAATATGTATATGTGCAACGTAAGAGCTAAGATGACATAGAAATTTACCGGCACTAGGGAATGGAAAAAAAACCTGCCAGTTTCAATGTTGGCAGAGAACAAACTAATACTAACGAGAAGCTAAGAGGTGAAACATGAAAAAACCTTAGGGAAGCCTTCTCCTGGATAAGTCATTGTTAAGGGACCTATTCAAAGAGACAGACCACTAAAAGAGTCACCTGAATCAGTTGCATAATCAAATGAAACCGATGAGAAATATTGCGGCAAAACACACCGAACAAATTATTGGAACATAAAAGTTAACATGTTGATAGTACATATAGTTAAGTAAATGTGTAGTGATGCAAGTATCCAAGGGAATGACACAACTGCATCTACATCACCTATAGTAATATATGAATTGCTAAGAAGCCCTGATATGGTATTGGTGAACGAGAGAAAAATGCATAATTATCAAAAGAAACATAATTTACTCATAAGATTTGTAGTGGGCTATCACAAAAACTAACTCATTTGCAGAATCTATACGTACTCGCATTAAAAAACAATAAAGAATAAATTTTGGATAACATTGTTAAATAAAAACACACAAGAATGTGTGGCTTTCATAACTTATGAAACAGAAATAATACTAATGAAAGAAGACATGTGCAACTTACAAAGGGCTGTAACTGCAATATGGTCACTCAAAATAATATTAACAACCAAAATATGAATAATAGAACTGCTGAAACACCTGCAGATGTTAGTAAGCTACCACTAACTAACCATTTTAAGAGTTGTTGAAATGGAAAAGGGATGCTAAGAAGCTGAAAAGCTGCAGGGTATCCAAGAAAGCGAGTTCTCAAATGACCAGTTTTACTTCCACAACATAACTACTAGAAGTTTTTTCACTTTGACATAGGAGTAGAAAAAACTGATCTTTTCCTATAAAAATTCAGACCAATTTAAACAATGCATTAATTATTTCCACAAATTCACCAAAAATGTCTTTTTATAAGCGATATTGTAAAACACTGAAGCTTAGCTGGCTGTTATTTCCTTTTAACCTTTTCATCAATAATTTTGGTATTTAATCAGCCAGCTTGCAAGGGGAGAGCATTAGATCTTGACTGCAGAGCATACCTTACATCAACCTGAGGTTCCAGACACAAAAGAACATCCTTAAGCACTCTAGCTAGAAATGAAAACTGTGTATGAAATGTGAATTTGGATAGAGAAAAGTATTTTGGCTCTGCCTAAACCACAGTGTACATGATGTTACAGATCTATTATCTTACAAAAGCATGAATAAAATAAACAGGAATTATGCTGAACTTGGTCAGTGCAATACAGATGGTAAGTGACAGAGAGAAACAGGAGAAGGGTTTCCAAAACACTGTGGCAAAATAAGATAAAATAAAAATTGACATTGTTTGAAAATTTTAAAAGTCAAACGTTTTAATTGCTTGAATTCATTAAAGTCCGTAACTCTAGTAAATAGACTGAAGATTTGTTTCATCTCGTTAAGAATGATCCTATTGATCAAGTGAGACATATGATCAGTGCTTACCCTACTCTCTATTGTCCGGACATCAAGCCCCAATACAAAGGATGAAACTTTCATAGAGGTACACTAGAACAGATCCTGGTCAAGGTTCAATTTGCCCTAATAACAGTTATAGTTGGGAGATCCTCCTTAAACAAGCCTAAAGTACTTAAAGTGACCTTCAATGCTCACCTCTGAAAGGTTCCAATAATCTTCATACCAAGAAACCTCCTTTAACAATGTCTAGATGCATGGTGTATTTTCAGTAATCAGCACACTGTAACAAGTGAACCTACAGTTTCCTGTTCTAAATAAGAATTAAATACAATTCCTAGAGCAGATAGTTGTCTGAAGTTCCTTTCTGATCTGAATATATATATGGGCACAGTTACTTCAGGTTATATGGTAGTAACCTCATGAAAATTAATTGTGTGAGCAACCAAGGATTACCTAGGTTTGCTCTTATAAACATCCTTTGCAAAGACACTACTACTTAGTCACTGAATCAATAAATCAGCTTCAAAAGAAAGTACTCAATGGTTCTTTGACCATGACCTGCCCCACCAACTGCAAATCCTCCACAAACTGGAAGCTCTCAAAGTACTTTTGTTTTGACTCAAACACAGTTTCCAAAACAAGTAAATTTTAGTTTCAACAGAGTTGTTCATCATGAGGACTGGCAAGATCTTTACTTGCTCTTCCAGGGATATTCTCTGAACTTAAATAATCCAAATTATTTTTCAATATAAACCAATTATGCTTTTCATAGCCTATTTGTGTGTTGTATGTGAATCCCATGTGTGTAAATTCACTTGCAGAAGAAATGGAAGATCAGATGATTAAAGTAGGTTAACGTATGCACATATGGTTCCTTTGGTCCCCGTTAGTTTAAACTGACACTGAAAGTGCTGCAACAGAACTGCACAATCGATAGGTGGGAAGCAAGTTGAAGTATTAGGGTCGTATTCATTAAAACATACGTTTGTTTCAAATGCTCTATTCTATTCAGATGAAAGGGATCTAAAAGGGCAAGGAAGCTCCTAGGCAAAGCTGCATAAAGAAACCCCAGGCTACTATGAGAATGGGGAATCAAGAGTAGGACTGGGATCCTGTTAGAGAAAAAAATGAACATAAGTAGTACTGGTAAGAAAGCTCAAACAACATATGCCTTTAAGAGAGAGTGAAGCTGTGACACCTAAGGCAGATGAATATGACAAATCTCCAAAGCATTGACTTATCAAGAAGAGAAGAACAACCAAACAAGCTCTTATGGGAGAAATTTAAGATGGCTTGTCTGAGCCAAAACAGAAATTTTTCATGAATACCATAGAATTTAAGCACAGGAACAAATTGGAATAAGATAATCATAAACAGATCAACTACCCTTCATTTGAGAAAAAGGTTTGAGGCTTACGGATAAATGGAACTGAAAAACCATCAAGGTCTGAATCTCATCCTTAAAATGTGAGGACATCACACCGGTGGATCCATATGGTGAGTTCCATCAGGATCTTAAGTCTTGCTAGGAAAGCATTTACATAAGCAATTACATGGTCCAATCCAACTCCCTCATGAAGGACACAATGGAGAAAATGAAACAATCCAAGGGAGTCTAATTGGGTCTTCTATGTCACAGTAGAATCCTGGATGCTAAAGGATAAAACATGAAGTGCCTGTTGCTGATAGAATGATATGGGTACCAGCAAGTAACAGAAAATATAACTTATATGGGAAAAGCACAAAACATATTTAGCAGAAAATTTATCAGCACTGTAAGAGTAAAAATCACTAACATAAAAATAACTGTGAACTCATATTCTATGATCTAAATCTGAGAACATAAACTTTCAGCTGAACTAAAAATACACCATATTAGAACAATCATAGAATACATATGCAATAACCTCTGAGAAGTTATTTTGTAATCAAAAGTGATAAGTTGTAATGAACCTGGCAGAGTTCAGTTAAAAGCTCGAGCCAAAGAAAATGGAAAATTTTTCTATGAAAAACAAAAATATGAAAATACTATGCATACACCAATTCATGTAAATATTCATATCTACCATGATGACATGATAAACAAATAAATTTAGTAGAGGCCACGATCATGTACGTAATGAGTTTGTTAACCTCAACATAAAATGAACAAAGAAGAATTAGGCAAGAATTTACTGATGAATGCCATACTAGAAATGGATTAAAACTTCATAAATAAATATGTATATATGGTATAGCATGTCAAATGAAAATATCTACAGAATCAGACAAAAATTAAGTTTAATACTACAAAACCAAAACACTAACTAGCCAACAGTCATTTGCTAGTTAGACAAAATCTTACACTTCAAAGGATGAGAAAAATGGAAACCTCATATCATTACAAAACTACAGTAATATGAAAGCATAAGAACTGAATACCTCAGTGCTGATGAACAAAAGTTTAGGTATAGTTAAGTATTTGAAAAAAACGCTTGAAAGTTACCTCTGGTCAGATGAAGAAAACTGCCAGTGATATTCACCAACTAAGCAGGAAAGTAGCATCAGTGTGATTAATTTTATCAACAGTGCACGAGAAAATGTACCTAAAAGAAATGACAATATATACAAATAAGAAATTACCTCAGCTAGCAGATCCACAAAGTATGATTTTCTGATATACCTGGGACCTAAAGGACCATACGTTCATGTGCTAACCTACCTGAGCCAGATGATAATTTTCTTCTAAAAGTTAATTGGCATGTTTGGATTGGTGAGCGACTTACAAATAAGTTACCTTAAAGTAATGGACTTGAAATGAAATATGTCCGGTTTTAAAACATGTTAAGATGAAACTGTCTAAATCCACCCTTACACCCTGGCCTTTTCTTTGCTGCCCATTCCAGATATGAACTCTTGGTAAAATTCTGTAGGATATGCATTTATTTCAACAGGGAATCATTACGAAGGATGATATCCACAAGGGCATCATATTCTGTACATATCTTATCAAAATTTTATCAAGTGCTCGTGTGCCCTAAGTGTTTGCTTTTAGCTTAGGAGGTTGGCAGGACTGTTTGAAGATTTCAACTCAGTACTAAACAGATTCAGCATGAATCTGAGTCCACCAGCTAGGTAACTGGATTGAATGTTAGGTTGCAAAGCTGATGTGAGAATATCTGTACTCATAATCATTCTGTCTTGTTTTGTTCTGAAATGAAAACCAACAACCTAATGACCCTCAACAAGCTGCAGGATATCTATCAGCTGATCTGCTTTTCTATCACTTTTTGTTTTCCTAATTTTTGTTTGACCACTTTGTTTTCCTATGTCAACTAGGAGTTAATTCTACATGTGGGAATGTGGGGTCCAATCAAGTCCAGTAGTTCATGTCAACAATTGCAAAACTAAGCTGTCATTTACTCCCTAACTGTAGATACAAGTATCCAAACCTCACACACTTCATGATGATGACTAATACATTTTTAAATAGATCTGAGAGTCTATTATGTGAAAGAAATGGGTATAGTATTCCCTATATCTGCTTCAGAAGAAATTAAAAGTAGAATAGGAAAAAAATAATTTCAATATTCATTATCAAAAACACCTGTCAGAAACTTGTATGAAAATGAAATGGGTTGTAAAGCAGCAAGTTAGTCATTGTTAGTCATTAAGTATTGGACTTAATGAAAGAAGAAAAATGTCAAACCCAACATTATGATGGTCTAACAACTTCCTCTTGTTAACCTCAGAATTACTGTACATATAAAAAATAAAAACTCCATTATGTAGATGTAACACAAGGAAAACTTTCGTCCAAAACATCATTTTTCTTACCTTCTTCAAGGCCTCTCTTAATCACTAAGAAGAAATTCACTAGACAAGAGTAGCTTCATAAATCAACATATGTACTAATCTAAAATGTCTCTCTACTCTTACATAAAAAAGAGAGCACTATGTAAATAAACAAATGGATGAGAGAAGCGAAATTTTCATGTCCCATATAATCACTGGCATCTACAATACTCATCACAATGCTTAACCTCGGCCAAGGAAATGTTGATATTACTGAACCTTACCTATAGCTTGGCATGTTTCCAAATGTTATTCTGCTTCCCAAGTCGAGTGACGTCTCCTCTGTCTTTGTCATCATAGGCTGTAGGTGTTGTTGCGGTGGCTTTTTAACTACAGGTCTCTTGAGATATGGCGCATCGTACTTTGGTAAAGTACTCTTGCGTCTGCGATGATGTTCGTTTGTACATGCAAGATGGACGAACAGTGTGTGTGGCGGGAGGTGAAAAAAGACAAGACTTAGTTTAGACGGATGAGAGTGACTGGGCTCATATAAACTAAGAGCCTTCCAGTGTGGCCTAATTACTGTACTTTCAACTACAACTGGCATAGGGTATCTACTACATGTAATTTCCAAATGTAGTGCTATTAAGAATTGAATAAAAAGGGGTGATAAAGGAACTACTGTAAAGTGAAGTAACCAAAAAGTATAATGATCTTATTTACTTTAATCTTTCACCACATATTTTATCTTAAAAGAATAAATACAATGCAATAATGACAGGAAAATGACGACAAGGCTTGGTCCAGATAATTTCAGATGTTTATAAAATCAACAAAACTTATACCTGAGAGTATACATAGGAATCAAATCCTACTAAACACTCAAAGCCTTTGTGACAAAACTACATAGCTCCTAGTGCATGCCAGCGAACTCAAGACAAGGACAATATGGAAATCAAGAAAGCATCTCACAGTACACAGCACCTATGTATTATTATTAGCATGCAAGCTAAACATCTTAGGTAACAGTGGGAGGTATAGCAAGCCGAAGGGTCAACCACGTTTGATACACGACATTGGGTATTTACAGGTTAACCACTAAAGCAGACACTTTACCCTTGTCAGAATTACAAAACCTACTTTCCCTAAAGTTATTACTCTCAACAAAGTTTTGCTATTACAATTTTTTGTACACAAAGTTGCTGTGATTTTCTTTATAAAGTAGTCATTTGCATTTTCTATAACAAGGGTATAAAAATGGGCAGTTATATGAAACTTAAATTTTCATTTTGAGTCAGAATAACACACTCAGGACACAGATATATCATAGAGGAAATAAGGGAGACAAGAGATAGACATAAGAGGGAGAGTGAGAAACAATAAAGATTTTAACATGGTTGCGATGGGGATGCTGGATGACGAATTATAAAACCTGGAGACCCTTGGACGATGGCGGAAGATTCCCAAATGTGCTTTTACCGCGTCGGTTAGTCATATGATAAAGTATAATCAAAATAATATTTCCAGATCTAAAAGTCAAGCCAGACAAAACATCATCATACTAGCGCCCTCTACTATACACTTAACTAGATCACTGGAATTCAAAATGTAGACATAAAAAAAACAAAGTAATGATGTACTTCTACAATATATGAAGATAAAATGCATCATCTATCAATGAACAAATTCAGCATTAATTTGGAAAAATAGTCGCATTCGTATTTACTCAGCATTGTCAATCTTATAAAGAATGCAAACATGCGAGGCAAACCTGTAATAAAAATAAACCTAGTTTATTTAGATCATGTGATGATGATGTTTGATAAAGAACAAATGCGTTTAATAACAGGAAAGAGCAATTCTTCATACAAAGAAGAAATTAACGGAAAATTTAGGAAAGGAATACTAATTATCGCATAGGACAGCATTCATTGCAAGTCTGCAAATGGCATTAAGAGTTTCTGATAATCTAAATATATGTGGTCTTGCCAACTACCACTTGGCAAAAGGCCGAGTGAAAGTTGCATCAGTATGTAAAAAATTGAGATATGCTTAGTTATGCAATTACATAAGATGAAAAAAAAAACCATGAATAAACTTCACAAAGATATCAAAACACTATCCAAATTACAGTCCTCAGCCAACAGCACGATGGGGCCTTACTCAGAAATCTCTCAGTCCTTGGAGAAATAAAACTTTGACATCAGCAATAAATGATGATATATTTTCAAGTATAAATGTAGCTGTGAGTATTCATGTGAATATGGTATTGTGTTGATGTAAACATGGCAATACGTAAACATACATGTCAAATAAACAATCATGCATATATGCATACTTTTGGTATATATACACACATGTATGCACACACACATATATATATATTATACAAGGCCCATTAAAACACTGGTTTAAAGTGAAGGACTACTTGATAAGGGTGGGAGTCAGTCCACCAAAATATAGTCCATAGCTTTAAACCAGAGTGTTTTAATGGGCCTTTTATACTTGAGACATATCCTGTTTTAACAGAAGCATTTATTTACACACACATACACACACACACACATATATATATATATATATCTATATATAGATATATATATATATATATAGAAAGCTAATTGAAGAACAAGACAATATTTTTTACTTTTTTGTTGCATCATCTTTCCTGAATCTAAGGTTAATGGATGTCACAAAGGATAAATATATAATCAATAAATTATTATAATTCGGCTATCCCAGGTAATTTAGGTAATCAATAGAGTAGACATACAATAATTACACAAGAAAGATATACTTCAAATAAATTCTCATTACTGAGATTTATGCTAGAGTATGTTGCCTACAAAGTTATCCTTTACTATATCTTTTCAAGTGTGTAGTTCTTAATTGATAAAAAATCATATAATTTTTTATGTTATTATCATTCATTTTGTTAATGACAGTTCTTTTGCAACTTATCATCAAAAGCTAAATATTTAAATAATCTGTAAGCATGCAGAATTCCATACCAAATGAACATTTCATTTCCTTTTTAAATTCTGCCTGAAATCTCTTGCTAAATTATTCTGAATCATCACACTAGATACAGTAATGATATGAGTTATTCAAACTTAATCACAAAAATTTGTTGTTCCTCTACATCCAAAGAAACATCCATGAACACTTATACGTATGATTTGCGAACAGGAGGGAATGACGATGATGCATGGGACACTCCATATTAACTTCAAAGGTACATATATGGATCGTCAATTTAATGGCATGAGGATTGTGTATGGGTTGCAGCCCATTAACCTTCATTTTAAATTGTCATGGGCATGGTGTAAGGGTTACAACCTATCAACTTAGATGACTTATGTAGATGGCCTGAGAATGGTGCATAGGTTGTAACCCAACAACCTGGGACACATTACTTATGAAGGGGATAGAATAAGGACAATGTATGGGTTGCATCCCTAGAAATGGATTTCAATTCTGTGAACATGCATCCACACACACACACACTTTTTGTTTGTGTATGAAGTTGTTGGTATATATATTTATATTTTCATATGCTATAACTATAAAACAAGGGTCTATGTAAATGAATGAATGTATATATATGTGCATATGTATATATATCTAAGAACATTAATCGATATGTACCAGTCAAAATTCACATGGGATAAGGGGCGGGGGGGTGGCCAGGAAATGTAAAATAAGAAACAATCAATCCATAATAAAAAAATATAGAAGCCTTTTCCACATTCACCACGAAGTTCAGAGTCAAAGTTCTAATTAAACGAGTCAGGTTTCTTAAACCAGTTTTTCAAGAGAGGCTTAAAGATGGGATAACTTTAAGGCGGTATAATAACTCTGTATGCGTAGTGTCAAAAAAAACACACATTGACAGGAATATACAATTGTGTATGTGTGTATACATGTGCATACAGTATATCTATGTTGCATATACCCAAGCACTTGATGTTATATAGTAGTATATAAAATTTTCTGAATGAATGAGAATGGCATAATATAATGAACAATTATAATAGAGAACCACAAGAAACTAAACAATGAAAATAAGATCATTAAAATGAGATTATTTGGATCAATGCTAATCACATTAAATAGATTCATATAGTACATAGTATAGCAACAAACAAACCAAAACTTCTTGTGCTGCTGAATAAAATATTACTTTATCTGAAAAACAAACTTCTTTGAAGAAATGGATCTTGCCTTCCAAATCTTCCTTACTTGAAACAGCACAGTACTATGTGGGTTGTGCACCTCACAACACCCGACAGGGTACTGCTCTCCTGTGCAGCATATTGGATTATGTAGTAATGTGGAATGAATCTGTGCATGTGGAAGATGCCTCTTATAGAATAATAGATGAGGAAAATTCAGAACACAGCAAAGATGGAGAGTATCAGAAATAGATAACAGGTGAAAAGGGTCAAAGAAGAAATGAAGTTAGAGTAAGCAAGCAGCCTATCATAGGATGGTTTTCATGCTCCCATGCAGGAGAGACCAAGCATTACAGTAAAAAGGAAGGATGAGGACATGGAAGACTGGAGAGAAAGACTGAAATAGGTTAGCAGATGGTATCCCATAAGTTCAGTCTGACAAACACCTGCAAACAATATGCTGTTACTCTTTGTAGCTATTCTTGGCAGATGTGTTTTTTATTTCAATATTGATAAAAATCATAATACATCTTCAGCATTAGTAGTACTGAAGTGAATAGACATCTTAAGTTACTTTGCCAATATATTTCCATGAAGCTATAAAATGCCCAGAAGATATATATAAACTAAAGAATATTGGGAGAGGTTTGTCAACAATAAAAGAAATCTCTGATGGTTCAAAATAAATAGATAAACACTATAAAAATAAAAAAAGGAAATGCACTTTTGGCATTTTTACAAACAGCAAAATGAACCAATTTCAAATACAAAAAACAGTAGGTACATACGCACAAAAAGAAAATGTTAAAAACAGTCAAATACTAAACCACAATTTTCTGCTGTGTTCTAATGACACCTTTCCCTTGGCAAATTATGCACATATATGAAAACTTACATAAATCAAACTAGTAGAAAAAATTTGTGATTGCTTAAATTGCTGGCAAGGAAGTACAGTACAGAAATTTCATGAAATCTGAAAGGTGCTTGCTAATCATTATTGATTCAAAATGTACTACTGTATATGAAAATGATGTACTAGGTACTTGAAATATAAATGAACATAAGCTGCTTCCAAAAAATGTATCCTGAAGACTAATGGCTGGAGATGAGAAAAATAAAAGAAGTTTAGAAGCAACATATAAAATCAACATGGCAACAGGCCTGGGGTTTTCCCAGTGGATAGGAAATATAAAATCAAACCTTCCCAAATTCTGAAAAGTAATATATATGCATCTCAAAGCTGTACATGTAAAACAGTCTTCCAATGGTATACCATCTTTGTAAATTGTACCTGTTGTTCGCAACCTGGGATACAAATCATCAGCATTAGAATGATCACTATCTAATATCAATCTTCTGTGATAATGGACAGGATTTTACACCATAATGTTATCACTTCATAATGAAAGGGATTTTATACCATGATGAAATCATTTAGTAAACAACAATGCTTAGGCAATGTGTAAACAACACAATGTATGGGTGTATTATAAGTTCTTGCATAGTAAAGTTGTTACATTTTTATATTCTGTTTTAAAAACATTAATACATAAGACAAATATTATATCGACGTGATATTCATATTAAACGCATAAAATATACAGATTATAATACTGGAAAGGTTAGACCTACACCCTATGGATAAAGTTTTGGCCAAGCAGTTCACTTAGCTAGATTCCACTGATTGACCAAAGTCATATCCACCAGAAATGCTCATTTGCTTTCTGGACACAGTAAATAAGGCACTTGACATGTGACTACATCACGGATTTTGAGCCTTGTGAGGTTGCACCAATTTAGAGGAATTTGACATAAAATGGTAATGAATTAGAATGCAGTATTCTAGCATGTAAAGGAAGTACCAAATTTAGGTACAGTAGTATAAGCCTCTAAACAAGTTCTTTTCCAAATGAGATACTACATTTTAAAGTGCACATGACACTTAAAATACAATAGTTCACTATTCAAAAGAGACTATAAAAATTGTTCTACATTTACAAGCAATGATGTAATAACATCAGAGTCATTTTTCAACTCTTCCATAATGTCATAAAAGCTGATCTCATGATTTTGCAAAGTAATAAAAGCTTTTTATTGACTGAACTAAATTCACTTCAACATATAATAATCAATATCTGCATTGATATCATGCACCCAGGCATGTGAGTACAGGCAGGATATAAGCTGGCAATGTTGCAACGAGATCAGCGATTACGAGTGATGAAAATGAAATGAATGTGTTCAAGAGAGGGAGGATGAACCTTGCAGCAAATACCCCAGAGGCTCATAATCGCTGGTTTTCGTCACATAAGTATTTGACATGCATTAGCTAGCACTAAAAATTGAATTGGGAAGGAAAATGAAGAGAGGCCTCAGAGACAGCATAGGTTGCGGTGGAAGAGGAACTTCACAAAAGATGCTTGAAACAGTGAAATTATTCCTGGCCACTGACTGAAAGAAGGAAGATGAGTGGCATCATCTTTTTGTCAGGACAGCAATGATATTCCAAACACTGTTCAACATCTCTCGTGCATCTGTCATTTTTCATTATATTACTTGGCTGTTTGGAGGAAACCTATTAGGGGATCTGCACTGGTTTTACTTTGGTGCTAAATATAACTTCTATATGAGGTTAGTGCGCCAGGTTGTGTCAAAATTTACTTTACCTAAGTAAAATAAAAAAAAGAATACATGTGACTTATTAAATATCTACGAGTATGGAAAATTTATGAGTCATTTTCATTTCACAAATACACTTCATTGCTTCACTGAAAAAAGGTTAATTTACTACTTTTCAAGAATTATATCTTTTTTGGTCTACTCTACGATTTTGTATATTTCTACTTTCTGGTGACACTGAAAATATCAAGGGGTCATTCTCAACATCAAACATACATACTAAAAGAGCTACCATATCTTAAAAAATACAAAGACAGGCCAGAATTTACTCACTAAATCATTGTATTATATACATATCTACACTGTGTGTGTAGGTGTGTATGTGTATGTAAGAGTATTTACACTTTTCTTTTAAATTATACATACTGGTATGATACAGAACAGGACGACCAAAACGTATAAGACACCACTTCTAAGGGACAGGATTTCTGATGTTCATTATGTTTTGCTTTGTAGTGTCTCATCTCCCAAAGGTCTAGTACCGTATAGTGTAAATAGGATTTTCTCTTTCTCTCTGAATACATTATCAGCTGTTATATGGGCCTAATCAAGGCCTAACTATACTTGCTGGTACTACTTCAGATTTAAAATGAAAAAAAAACCAGCAATCGGTTTAAAATACTTCAAAACATGGATGATGTGACCTGCAATTTGCAGTCATCATAATGAGTAGTTACACAAATCAAGTAAATGTTACATGATATGCATACCCAAGAATTCAAATTATTTTCTGCACATGTTTGTGCAATTCACCAAGACCCTATGCTACATACTAGACTTTGCTGACTGGCAGACTGATGCTTGTAAATAATCAGCCAGCTAAATAGACAAGCTTGTAGTAAGAATGATAATGATACATGTGATGTATGTATGTAATATACTATACATACATACATACATATATATATATATATATATATATATATATATATACATACATACATACATATATAAATGAGTACTCTACTAAGTATGAGGGCAGATAGGTGGATAGTGAGAAAAGTAGAAAGATCAAGAGATAAAATGAGAGAAATAAGCTCAAAGATGGAGTTGTGAAGATGGACACGTAGACAGGTAATTAGTAGACAGATAGAAATTCATATAGTTTTGCTTCGAGGTTTACGATATTCAGGATTTACTTCCAAAGGTATACCTTGGCCAAGTATAAAGTATAACTTGAAGATCTGTCCTGCTTTTTCTTTTAACCGGAAAGAAGGGTATCTGTATTATCAGGTGGTAACTTCCAGTAAGTGACTACATACTGACTCTGGTCAGATTCTAACTTACATCCTTCCAGACAGTTGCTTGATACTTTTGTGTCTCCATTACTCCATACTGAATAAAGTAACCATTACTATAGTTTTGTACTTGCGTTGCTGATTCCTTGCTGGCCAAGATTAACTTCTCACTCACATACTATTCTGTGACTCTAGTATGTATCTAAATGATCAGTTAACTAAGAAATACTCCACTAAGTATAAAAAGTACAACTGTCATGTTTACAAACTACTTGTTACTAATAGGCAAAACCCTTCTACATTTTACTTGATACATTTTAACTACTAAAAATAAGAAACTGACCTTATTCTCACTGAGATGAAGACCCTGTAAAGCCTGCATGACTTAGCATATTTTGACTCCAAATATATTTCATGGTGATGAACACATTCTCTGAAGCATTTTTGTTCTTCACTCGACTTACAAAAATGTTTTATTCTTGATTCTCCCTAACCAAATTATGTATTGCTACTATCACTTGTCAGCTACCCTCTAAATATGTAAAAGCAACCCAAAAGCAGCTACTTCACCTTAATCATAAAAAACATTTTTAATGCATCGACTTTTGTTATTGTCTTAGCCGTTCCCATTATGTAACTGCAAGCATTTGAAGTCACTTAATTTATTCAGATTCTTTTCCAGATGAATCTAACATTTCCAGCTTCCCCTCAGATAGATAATCCAAAACTAGAGCAGAATTCCTGATTAAAAGGGAAAACACTTCCATTTTCTATGCTAAGCATTCTCCATAAGTGGAGTTCAACAATGCAGAACCACTGGTATGAGTGAAATTATTCCACTCTTCTTTATCCTTCACTAATATCTGTAACTAAATTAACTCCATTGTTCCCAATTTCTAAGCATCTATCTACCAACTCATAAACACTGTAAAATACTTGTATGCATTTATTTCTAAACCATAGATATTAAATTCATTTTCAGAAAATGTAAATTTAAAATACTACTCCAAAGGTTTGCCTCTATCGTGAGATGCTGAGTGAATACAGGATTTCAGAATGAACAAATAATTGGCAAGGCTTGAAGCTTCTGAAGAAGAATACGAAAACTTTCATCATATGACCCTCTACTTGACAATGTCACATTTATTGACTTTAAACATATGCATATCTAGATGTAATTTCTCCCTTCAGTTTTAAACTTCACCTTTTTTTCATCTTCCTACATTTCCTATTAGTTCTGGGGTGGGCAAAGATACTTTTCTCACCAGTTATCACATAAAAGGGATTTTGACATAGGAAAAATCTATTTCTGGGCTCAGCCATGTCGCTCCGTGAAATACGTTCCTTTAGCGCTATTTCTAAGGTAAAATATTGCTAAAATACCAGAGAACTGCTAAATTGGACATGCCAGAATATTCTGACTCGCTCACCCTTTCTAAAAGGGTGTCGGTATGAATCTGGGGCGAGTGAAAAACACTACTCTGTTTGTGAATGTATATGTGAACATGTATAATTGTATACTATATATAATAGTATTTATATACAGTATATATATGTATATATAGTAAAGCTATAGTATATATATATATATCATATATATATCAAATATATATAATATATTAATTATCTATAATATATATATATAATATACATACGTATATATATCTTACTGAACTGAAAAAAATGTGATCATGGAGGTCATGGAGGTAAGACAAGTATGTTATGTCTGTATGGTTGTTTCTTTTCTTGCATGAAGAGATGCACAAAGTCAAAGAAAGAACATTAAGTATATGTGCATAATGTGGGTGCACAGTTGTGGGATAGGCAACTGGTTTTCAATGGAGTTTGGAAGGGCTGATGCTTATAGATGAAATTGCTGAACCAACTGAGGATAGAAAAGAAAATCTGCAAGATTGGTGGACTAGTTCAAAGTACATAATTGTAAGCAAGCATAAACATATGATGGAAAACCGAGAGCAGAAAGAATGTTAATAGATGTGGAAGAATGAAACAGCTGCTTTGCTGAAGTATTTGGATACTGAATGAAGGTAAAATGATAGAAGAGGTGAGTCACAGAACTGGTGTGGAGGAAGAAAGCTAGTAGGGTGTGTGCAAAAGATTGAGAAGAGACCAGGAGTGTCTATGGTAGCCAAGGCTAGAATGTATGCAGGGAATGTTGAGCCATACTTACTTCAAGGATGTGAAATGATGTTAAATGCAAATTACAAAAAAAGAGAAGAGAATAGGTTGAAGCTCTTAACGAGGACTGTTTGCATGGTATATGTGGTGCAAGAATTGAAATGATAAGCATTGTAAAAATACAGATGTGATAACGATAAAGATTTCAGAAGATGGATCTGAGTGTTTTGAGATAGTTTGGTCACGTGGAAAGAATAGAACATCACTGCTTGATGAAAAAAATGGTAAAATCAGAGGTGTCATTATAATGACAAAAAGAGAATGACTTTGGGACTTAAGATGCTTGAACATGAGAGGTACTGTACTGGAAAGGAAAGATCTTGATATCCAGGATGGGTGAGTGCATAAGAGATAGAGGTGAACAGTGCAATGTGTACAGTTGGGTATGGTTGGATAGGGAGTTGATGAGAAAATATATATCTCTCAAAATATTCTGGTAATATAATATATTATTTGGGAAAACAAAAAGAGGCCTCCTTGACTGTGCATGTCATTTTACAATAAGAAGATTAATAGATTAATGAACTTCTAAAAAGTCCTACAAAAACAATAATACGTACAGACTTCTTTATGAGTTTACATCATCACTGGAGTTTTGAATGAATTTCTGAATTAAAATGACATCCTGAAGACTGGATAAAGATCTAATATTAATTCACTGAATTATTACACAAAATATGCATACTGTACTTCTAAAAATTCACATCTCATGAAGCTATACGCACTATGATGATAACAAATCGTTATTCACGATTGAGCACATTTTGTGGTCGATGAAAATAATGCCCAATACAACCTTCCTTCAGATGTTGCAGTAGGTCTCCTACAGCTGACTGGTTTGCTTTTGTGTTATCTTCACCACTCACAGTAAAAAGTGAATTTTTGGGAGGAAGGAACTCTTATATAACTTTGTTACAAGCAAAATTACATTTGTTTTGAAAGGAACTCATTTCTTACACTTCAACCCAAATCACTTTCAAGAAGAGAGGATAGAGCTTGACTGATGAAATTAGTGATCAATACGAATTCCAAAATCTCAAATTGAGTAATCTTCCCAAATGCTAGGAAGATCATTTTTGACAAGAGAATTAAACTGAAACTAGTATGTAATTGCTATCCTGAAAGTAGACACTGAAGACAATGTTGAGCAGCTGGGTTTGATGATAGGTCACCACCTTCCTGACATCTCCAAAATTATAAACAGATGACTATGGAAACCTCAAGACTTGTTGAGGACCTCCTTTGCCATGAGGTCTGTCAATGCTGATGTAATCTGACTGTCCATCACTCAGTACAATACTTATCAAAATCCTGTCTGTGAGATCCAAAATGACTAACCATGAGGCAAGAGTTGGTCTTGAACTCAGGAAGTGGAAAATGTAACTTTAATACTTGCTTAAGTCATGCATTGGCTCCTGTCTGGTAGTACTATGACTCCCAAAACTTTTGCAGGTGAGCTCCCATGGGAAAAATCAGAGCCCAAGGGAAAGACATGAATCTTATCTTCTTGACCCTTTAACAAGGCTTCTCCTACCATAACAGTTTGATATTCCAGGATAATAGGGCTACTGCTATCTTCAATCAAGTGTTGAATGATAACCCTTATGAATGGTGTGCCTGACATGCTCTGTTGTTGACTGTGCCTGGCATAAGGAAACTGCCCTTGGTCCTGGTAAGTCCTCTTGTCCCTCCTTAATGGGATCTGGTGCAAGAATCTGCAGGATGGAACTCAGGCTCTTGATAGCTACTCTTGCTGATGTAAGAGCCTGATACTACTCTTGCTAATGTAGAGAAAAGTTTCTGTATCAGTTACATTATCTAGTCCGGTGGGACATAGTTAACATCCATAAAGTCATCTAAAAGGAACTCATTCTTAATGGAGGATAGCAGCCTTCTTCTTGAAGAAGCTGTTGACTAGCATGCATATGACCATTCAAACACTAGCACTGAAGCAAAGAACTCCCTTTATAACTGCTCCAATGTGCTGATTCCCACTGCTGTCGAACAGAGTGAATACACAGGTAATCAGCTGGCTGCTCTACATGTCAAATATTTTGTACCTGGAGGCAGTTGATATGCATGCCAAGAACATCCTACCATCCTGTTGAAGTGGCACACCCTTCAATATGGGAGTGAGGAACAGCCAAAGATGTATCACAGACTTAAAATTCTTCCTAAAGCAGCCATATTCTACTGTCTGTTCCAGACTGTTAGCACTGGTGTCTGTTGTTGCTCTACTAATAGAACAGGGATTTTGTTATCAACAACTTGCCACTCAGCTGTTGAATGGAGGGTTATCTGTTCAGAGTAGTGGAGCCCCTTCAACTTAAAGGGAGGGTGAACAGGTGTTCTAATCTTTTCTACTGGGTAACTGGGATTGTCCTTCACTTCCTAAGCAGGGCCCACCATAGATGAAGTTGAAGGTGAGGGGGATATCAAATGCAATTTTTTCCTGCTCAGTGCCCATGCCCAACAAGATAGCAATTACTCCTAATCTAGCCATGGGTCCAGCTTTGACTCTGGTCTGTGTCTTTCAACTGCAGCTTCCCCATCACTTGGAGGTTCTTATCATAACACCAGGCACTGACCTTGGTATTAGTGGGGGCCCTGGTCCTGTTGCAATTCTGGTTTCTGATCTTGAGCAACTTCTTCACGAATGAATTTCCATCCTCAGATGTTTTCCTGGTTATGGTCTAGCCTGGGTCTGATCTTGAGACACTGCTCCCTCTGCTTGCCACTCCTTGGGTGAAGTTCAATACGTACGTCAGCGCTAATCCTGATGACTATGAACACACTCTGCCCCTCAAAGAAGAAAAATCTAAGCCACACTACAGGTTCAAGATTTCATAGCACGACTCCTGGCTGGGCACTACCCCATCAATTTATGCTTGATGGGTCACTGTTATGGCATTATTATGTGTTGGTAAATGTCATTTTCTTTTTGGGGGAGACAGCTACCTTTTATCTAAGCCAAAAAATATGCTAATGGGGAGACATCAATGCAGCCTTAATGATTTGGCATACACGGTGTTTTTACAAAGAAAAACTAAGATAAGGTACTCCTTTACCTGAAGCTGGTAGGAATCAACTTCACTCCCAAATATGGGAGCAGCAGTTGAAGGCACTAGAATGGCACTGGAAGTCAAGAGGTACCTCACTGGGATGAACTGAGAGGTACTGCCAAAATAGTTTAAGAGGAGAAAGGCTCCTTCACTACAAAATCTGATGCATCAAATTCTTACAAAATCAACCTAGGGAGAGTTAGAAAGTTACTGTTTTATGAATGGCACAGTATTACAAGTTTAATAACAGAAACACAATAGCAAAACAATCATGTATCACTAAAAAACACTTAGAACCACCAAAAGTAACCTACAAACTACAAAAAGCGCTCAATTTAGTTCAAACCTGTTGTCATAACTAGTCCAAAAACTATACTGTAAATCATTACCAAAAAAATAAAAAAATACCTACAATACTAAGTAAATAACAAAGCACTTAAAAATATGTACTGTACTTAGAATATAAAAAAAAGGAAGGAAATAAAGCTGACTGTACACAAACATTCTAGTCCTGTAAGGACTGTCTTCCTGTGAAAAACTATTGGAAAAAAAATCACAAAGGAAGCACACAATAATGCCACGTAAGAAAAAGGATGAAATACAATGAAGATGAAGTGAATAACAGACAAATCCTGGAGGAAGTTGATGAAAGTCTGGGGAACCCTTAGAAAAGTTAACAGGTTCACAGACAATATAGAAAGAGCCAGTTGGTCACAGCAGACCTGGCCTATGGGCAGATTTACTTGCTAGATACCTTTTAATTACTGTTCCTACAGAGGAAAATGGGTTGGTGAGCATATTCCATCGACCACCAAATGAGCGAAATCATAAGCAACTAATTTGTTTTGAAACAGTTTATGTTATCATCCAAATGATTCCCTACAAAGATAAAAGTCCCAAATAGAATATTCTATATAGCTGTAAGTTTAGTAAAATTTTATGTCAGTCCAACTTTAAGCATAAAGTTACAAATCAAAGATACATAACCACTTAAAGTTGATTGGTACCTCCCAAATTAAATATGATGAAATAACAAAAACTCTCCTAATAACTTTTGTCATGCACATGTTTACTTTAATATCACCTGAAATGAGGTAAGAGTTTCCTCTTCAACAGACAAAAATAAAAGCAAAATAGCAATAATATAAAATGCTCAAATAACTATAATAATGATATTGCATGACAATATTCATATGATAGTTGCAATTTAATTTTCATAAACAACTGCTTTGGTTAAAAAAAAGTGATAACCGTAATGCTAGCCAACAGGGTCAAGAAAAATGAAAGAATTTTGCTGCTCATAATGGAGCCTATCAAAATATTCTTCTGGATACTACTATGTTATAAATTCTGATATCTTTCTATTCACTGAACTGAAAATGGGCAGTAAACCTTTTGGAACTTGATGAAAGTGCATCCTCTATACCTATGACAGTTCTATCATACAGTACGTATAACCCTCACTCAAACTACACTGTAAGAGGACATTATTCCATGAATCCATTCTCATTTGTAAAGTTGCCTAATGAGCCTAACCATTATGCAGTTCTATATGCTGTTGCTAACTTCCCACTGTGTACAACTTCTCCAAGTCTGGAAAAGTTTGATATACGTATATAGCTTTAAACCTTTACGATGAATGTCATAAAATTGGGTCTTAAGAGTACATACAAGACCAGTATAGCATATAACTTGATATGACACAACCTGACAGCGTACCAACATTGGATATGTCACGAATACACACAAAATATCGATGTAATGGGACTGTGGATGTCATAAGTTCTGGCCAATGGGCAACTAAAAGTCCCCAACATAAATATCTGAAATGGAGTTGATATAGAAGCCCAACTGTATTCAGAAGGTTTCCAAAAACTGCAGCAACAAGCTTGGAACGTCCAGAGTACTACTGAGAACCACACCAAGCCTAGGTCATGCATCTAAGCTAAAACTGTATACTGGATAGGGGCATATGAGGCCATACCTGTTCGTGGGTTAAAATAGTCCAACATTACTCTTGTTGCTATCAAACCTTATTTTTATATCCATGGGTAATGAACAGGACATACATTGATACAGTGATCACTAAGTGAATAATGGTTGAAATTTAAAAGTTAAGCAGGAAGAATTTCCTTTAAAAAAGTTTAAGGCTTGGCTAACATATTTAGGGCATATTTGCCTTGCTACTAAGATTTTACAACGCCAAACTGAGGGGAGTTGTTCTGTGTAGTCTAGGACACAGTATTTGAGGGAAATTTCGAAATGAATTTTACTGGTTTCCTCTCATAACAGTCACAGTTTCACTGAATGAAAATAAAGGATAATGTGCCAATATAAACAAATTTTAAGCCAAGCATTTTGAGCGATAGAACGGGCCATGAAAGAGAGAAACAGAGAGAAGAATGGGGAGGGGGATGAGGAGAGATGTAATGGTAATAAAAAATCATCTAAGTATTGCTATGCTAGTTTAGACTAAGATCTTACTGACCTTAGGCACAGGGAGAAATTTTTGTGGACTACCACTGACCTGTAGCACAAAGCCATGAATGCAAACGCAAAGAACACCCCGCCCATTACTGACACCAACCCCACTACGAGGTAAACTGTGTCACTCCCCTGTTTCCCGACTGTGGCATTAACCAAGTGGTCAGCCACAGCCATTGTTGGCAGACGTCGTTAGGCAGGATGACGTAAGGATTTCGAAGTTCAGTCGGTGAGAGATATAGAGGAGGGAGTGATTTTTGAGTCCACAATCATGGGTTGTGCCACCCAGTGTCAGATGGACAGGCCACATAAGTGGTAATCAGGATGGCGTGATGGTGAGTCAACCAACATGGCAGTCGCAACCAAGATGGCAGACCAAACAAGATGGCGGACCAGACGAGCGAGTTGTTGAGAGGAGAACACACAGCACCCAGGGGGGGGAAAAAGAGCAAGGGGAGACAAAGGTGAGAACACGGACTCTCACTATAAAGCCCTTCACATAATAGTACCTAGCAAGTCAATATCCTATCATAGTTCAAGTCCATGTGCTTCAGTTAAGAAGCTTTAGGACTTAAAGTTATCTAGGATTTTTTCCTCGCTGGACAAAAAACACAACTTTCAGAGTGCTTATCGCATGAGCTTATGAGATCAACTGACAGTCATTTTATTCATATATTAAGTTATATTTTAAAATAAATTATTTAAGAGAGCTACAGTGTCAATAACAAGACTCAATGATAAGCATCTATTATCAATCATAAGGCGAGCATTAAATACACACATACATTAACATGTAAATCTTGTTGCCACATTGCAAAAAGTTGCAAGCTAAGTGTAAGAGACATGGAAGAGGACAAAAGCACCAATCCCAAGGAGCTGAAAGTAATTTTGATGACATCATAACAGATGGAGTTTCCCCAGGGGGACAGACGAGACACAGACGAAATCCACAGGTTGTCCACGGATGCTCAACACAAGAGCTCCAATCACACTTAAACTGAATCAAACCCACTGCAACATTTACCAGAGAACATTAAGAGCAAATACCCTTGCTTTCTTTCCCATGATACTGCTAAAGTAATCTAAATACAATATGTATTATAATAATGAATCATCAGGAGAGTACAATTTAAAAATATTACCATTTTCATTCTCAAACATTTTCCATTCCATAATGATATACCATTATCTAAATGCATTCTTAAACTTAACTCAAAAGCAATGAGGGTTATCTACATCGTCACTTGTGGTAATATTTCTTCTGGTACTTGCAATGGACCTGAGAATGAGGGAGGGTAGGAGGGGGAGAGTTGCCAGTTGCCACAGCCAGGATTCAATGCCCCTACCAATCTACAGTACGTTAGCAAAGGGTTACTGCTCATTAACGGAAAAGACATGGCAATAGACACCAGGGGTATGAGAGTGTGTGTGAAAGAGAGAGAGTACCTGTAGCACACGGCTATTAGGGTAAAAAACATGAACACGCCACCCACTCCGCATACAAGCAAGAGGACCATTGCCACCCTTCCAAGCCCCTCCGAGTTGTTGTTTGGATCTTGTACTGGGGAATTATAAGATTTCTGGTTAAGGGAGGAGTGTGTCGGCAGCAGTAGCAGAGCCCACACTCATACTTTACATTCTCACTCTTGTATTCACTGAGCACTCTGAAGTCCATGAAAGCACTCAAAATTTCAAAGGAGAGAACCTAAAACTTGATCAGTGATCAAAGCTGTGTTTGAAAGAGCCCAATGCTATTAATATGTTCACTTACAAAAAAAACATTTTAAGGATATTGTTAAGATTCTTTTACTTTGAAAGATCTAAAGGACTTTATGTAGGAACCCTATAGGATACTTAGGCTCTTGGCTATGAAGGTAGGGAAACAGTTACTGAAAAGCTAAATTAGAAAACATGGCAAAAGAAACTGGATTTCATCCTATTCTCAACATGTTCACAATGTGATGAAAAGTTTACGGCAACTGTAAACTGCAGAAATCTATATGACAACAATACTAACAATAAGGTTAATGAAAGGATGATCAAAGTACCATTAACAACAAGGCAAATTTGACATGAAAACCTGATAGGATATTAAAAGTTAATTCTTATCTTAGCATTAATCACAGGAGTACACGGACATACTTGAAAAAATAAATTATACAGACAGAGGAGCTAGTTTGAAAGCATCAAACCTATATGTATTTAGTTTCAGTGCTTTGTGCTCCTTTATAATGATCCAAATTGTTCCCACCCATACCAAAAAAAATAAATCAATGAAAATTTAAAAAATAAAAGAGACAGCCAAAGCCCTCTATTACCAAAAGTAACAGGGTTGTTGACCAGGTTATTCAACCATTCAAGCTCACCATATTGCGTGTTCCGTCCTCCCGTTCCTGTTTCATATGGCTTGTTGCTTGAGGAGTTAGATTGGGACTTGCCACCTGGTGGTGTGGGCGTTGTGGGGTAGTTGGAAAAGTAAGGCGTTGTGTAGAGCGTACTGTTATCATAAATGGAGCAGTCTACGCCTGTCCAACCCGGGTTGCAGAAGCAGGAGTTGATATTGGAGCACACCTGCGAGGTTGTTAATGGGTCACTCTTTTAAAGCATAAACCTAGGGCCTATTAACCACCGAACCAATGAGGTCATGGCCAAGCAACCACTGCATCTAACAAGAGGATCCCAAGGGAATCCCAAGGGTCCTTTAACCACTATCTTTGTGCCAGTGAACATGCCCGATGCTAGCATTAGACAAAACGCACAATGGAGTAAATTCTAGTATACAGTACAAGGTAATATATACATATATTATGCATATGTATGAAATTTTGCAAAATACAAATCACTGTACTCATCAATTAACATAAGTAAACCTTATTAATTACTATAAAGGGTATCCAGCCAGATGCTACTTATTTTCAGTAATGTTGAAAGATGTTGTTAATTATTGATAACAAAAATAAATTAATTTGAAGGCAGTGTCCAATAAAGAGGCATGAATTTGACATTGACAGATGAAAAGGCTATCATGCTTTGCAGGTTCCATAGCATCAAACCTATAACTCTGCTATACTGTTTAGTACATACTATAGCCAAGTTTATTTAGTTACAACTCCCAAGGTTCAAATTTCATTTAGAAACAAAGCAAACATAATGCAGATTCTCAACAAAACATCTATTCTTATGGTAAGTGCTTCATTCCTTGAGTAGACAAGTTATTATAATTTGTGAGTGACTTTAGCTAGAACAATATCCCATTTGATAGGAGAACTCTTGGATCTGGTAACAAACTCCTCCACAAAGGAGAGAATGGTGTTTTTTGAGGATACAATGTAGTTGCTCGAGTAGCAACGATGCTGGATTTGAAAACTGTACTGTACGTGCTGGAGTGTTATTTATATAGGATATTTTAATAAGACCCTTGGCTAAAACCTTAAGTCTTACAAGGCTGGCCATAAGTGAACTGGAGAATCCAAGAATATGTACCAGCTGTTTTGTTAAATTTGGCTAATTCCATTTCATATAACTTGATTAGCATTTAAGCAACCATGCATACTTGGTATTCACTTTCTCATAGGTTAGGTAGACAGGGACCTTCTCATTGCTAACTATAGGTGGGTACAGCCTCCTGCACTGCATTCTCAGCTTCTCTTTGGTTGTAAATAACTCATATTACACTGGCATTCACTTACTTTTTCCATAAATCAAAGAATCAAATATATCAACCATGTACCAATGTCTTTAGGTGGAAAATGTCTACAAACAACTAAAATCACTTCCTCTGACTATTTGTTTCTTAAGTTCCTTGGTTGGTCACTAAGCACTTGGGAACATTTCAGCAAAAGCAGGTGTGATAAGTGTTGAAATCACTGTCATAGAACACCCAGCTGAAAGATCCATGAGAGAGAGAGAGAGAGAGAGAGAGAGAGAGAGAGAGAGAGAGAGAGAGAGAGAGAGAGAGAGAGAGAGAGAGAGAGAGAGAGAGAACTGGTGCTCGAGATATGTGCCCACTTACATGGTATATTTTTCAAACAGAATGGGTAATGCAGTAGCATACTATGAATGTACATTGTACTGAGTCTGGCCTTTGTGTTTTTATTTCACTGTTTTATGCAGTAATACAAAGCATTCATTACATTCTAATACAAACAGTAAAATGCATAGCCTACATAAAGTACTGCAGTTTATAGTCTTTGCAGATTAGCTGTACATATATGGTGACATAATTACTACAATATGTATACTTAATTGTGACTTCAAAGTTTGGATGTCATAAGAAGGTCCCGAGTGAGATAGATCTGCTGCAGTAGTTAAGGATGCCTTTCAAGGACAATATGTTTACCGGACTTAAGACCGTAGTGCTACATATATATTGTTCTCATGTATTCTGTAAGTTGCTTGTTATCTGTCTATCATGAAAAATAACTTAATACCCAGAATACTTCCTCACAATATCACCATCTCTATTTCTATACACTTAAAGGAGTATCCAAATGTCTCACATAATTGAAATGTTGCCAGATACCAAAAGCTTTCCAACCTTAACCAACTAATGCAAAATTTTGGATGGGTTAATAACAACCCATTTAATAAATGGCGACAAACTCTGACAAAAAAAAAAACAATAACAAATACTGCTGGTATCAGTCTCTTGAAGGAGAAAAATGCACATGCTGCATGGCCTGGTAGGTTTAGCGGACTTTATTTTCAATGCTTTGTGTGCACATATTGTACCTCAGTCTACTGATGAATTTTATCCCTTCAATCCACTCACTGTACGTGTATATAAAATTCTTCTTTCTTACGCCAAAATTCTTATGATCTGGTGTTTACTGACAGCTTTATATTTCTTTGGCTAGTAGTGATGGAGGAATGTCAGTAAACACTTCCTGCCTAGTTTATTATATCAGTACTTTTTTTATATTTAATAGTAGTGGTACCTCGAGATACGAAATTAATCCGTTCCGAGGCGCCCTTCGTATCATGAGCTTTTCGTATCTTGGACCGCATTTTACATTTAAATGGTTAATCCGTTCCAAGCCCTCCAAAAACACCCCAGTAAATTTCATAATAAAGATAAATTGACCTATAAACAATGAAATACTACAACAATTGGACCATTCAATACCTAACTTAATATGTACTGCTAATATACCTGTAAATAAAGTGTGTTAGTGTACATGGCATACAAGAAATACTGTACGTACATACGTATGTATGTAGTAAAATGTGGAAGCTTACCTTTCGAGTGAGGCTATCTCCAAAAGTGGCGACAGAGGAGGAGGACAAACGGCAGATATGTACGTACACTTAACTTTACGAAATACATAAAAAAATGTAAGGAAAACATACATAAACTAAACTTTACGAAACACATTAACAAAACTGTAACACTTAACTTTACAAAAAACTAAAATAAAATATTTTTATTTTGTCATTTTGATTTTTACATTTTTTTTTTACTTTTTTATACTTTACGTTTTTTTTTTTTCTTTTACAAAATTTCAACTTCTTCATCACTTTCAACTTTCCGTTTTTAGTATCACTTGGTTCTTCCTTTTTCCTTTTTGCTTACTACTCCTACTAAAGGCCTCTTTAAAAAATAACTATCCAAGGAAGATTGCTTCTGCCTACTTTTGACAATGTTCCTGAAACGACTCAGGCAAACGTCATCGAACTGTGCAAGCATACGACCTGTGTAAGCCTTTTCGGGATGTCTCTTTTCTACGAATGATTGCACCTTATGAAAAGCAGCTAGAACATCCTTAATTTCTGC
This sequence comes from Macrobrachium nipponense, assembly GCF_015104395.2. Classification (NCBI taxonomy): domain Eukaryota; kingdom Metazoa; phylum Arthropoda; class Malacostraca; order Decapoda; family Palaemonidae; genus Macrobrachium; species Macrobrachium nipponense. Next base: position 19,289,145 of record NC_061109.1, on the reverse strand, counting down.
CGTTGTCATAGGGTCGTCCTCCTCCTCCTCGCTGCTGCTAGAGAACTCCTCTCGAACGACGTTATGTTGCATGGCCTCCAACTCCTTCAGGTCATCCGTCGTAAGCTTCTCTTGGTGCTCCTCGAGAAGGTCGTTGATGTCGTCTTCGTCGACGACCAGCCCCATGGACTTGCCGGGTGAAACGATCTCGTCAAGATCTGGTTGCAAAACAGTTTCAGGATCGTCAACTATTTCTGAATCTGCAGGACCAGCTTCGCCCACGTCGAATCCCTCAAAATCTCAGGTGGATACGGCATCAGGCCAGAGTTTCCTCCACGAAGAATTCAAGGTTCGCCTCGAAACCTCCTGCCAAGCTTGGTCGATGAGTCGGATGCATATGACAACATCGAAATGCTCCTTCCAAAATTCACGCAAGGTGAGGTTTGTAGCATCGGTGATGTCGAAACATCTCTTGAAAAGATGTTTCGTATACAGCTTCTTGAAGTTCGATATCAATTGCTGGTCCATGGGCTGGAGGAGAGGGGTGGTGTTAGGCGGAAGATAAAGAACCTTGATGAAGGAATACTCCGCTAGGATATCTTCCTCGAGGCCAGGAGGGTGAGCGGGAGCATTGTCCAACACCAGCAGGCATTTCAGAGGGAGGCGCTTCTCTTCCAAGAATTTCTTCACTGTCGGGCCGAAACACAGATGTACCCACTTGGTGAACAAAAGTCTCGTTACCCAGGCTTTTGCATTAGCCCTCCACATCACTGGAAGCTTCTCCTTAAGCCCTTTGTGGGCCTTGAACGCTCGAGGAGTCTCGGAATGATAGACAAGTAGGGGCTTCACCTTGCAATCCCCACTGGCGTTCGAACAAAGTGCGAGCGTAAGCCTGTCTTTCATAGGCTTATGCCCGGGTAGCTTCTTCTCTTCCTGTGTGATGTACGTCCGACGAGGCATTTTTTTTCCAAAAAAGGCCAGTCTCATCATAGTTGAAGACTTGCTAAGAACTGTAGCCTTCCTTTGATCATCATTCGGGCGTCGAACGTCTTTTTAAAGGCTTAGGCCGCTTTTGTGTCCAAGCTGGCAGCCTCCCCATGCCGCACCACCGAATGGATGCCAGTCCGTTTACGGAATTTCTCGAACCACCCATGCGAAGCCTTGAAGTCTGGGGTTGGCGTTGATGTCCCTTCTCCGTCGTCTTCGGCCTGGGCAATCAAATAGCCGAAAATAGCGCTGGCCTTGTGGGAGATTCCCGTCTCCGTTATCGTATCGCCATCGTTCTTTGACTTTTATCCAGACAAGAAGAAGCCTTTCCATTTCATCGTGCATGTGGGTCCTCTTGCTGGACAAAATAGTGACGCCCTTGGAAGGTGTAGCTGCTTTGATGGCATCCTTCTGCTTAAGGATGGTGCCTATTGTCGACGGATTTCGGCCGTATTCCTTGGTGATCACACTCAATCGCATACCAGCTTCATACTTCTTGAAAATCTCCATCTTCATCTCCAAAGAGAGCATCCTCTTCTTTCCGTGAATTTCAAGTTTCTTGGGACCCATGACTACGTATATACTGTACGTAATTATGTTATGTAGTACGTATACATATGGAGTAAAGTTCTCACACAACACGATAAAGTATACTACAACGAAATCAGTAACGAATTTACGTTAATAAACTAAATCGTTAGAACAAACGAATACCGCGTGCGTATGATACAGATGATGCCGTGCAGTGGCTGAAGAAGCACGCCGCTACGTAGTAGATGCATGATGGGAGGGATGCTGACCAATAGGAGAGAAGGATCTCATGGCGGTGACTAGCATCAGGAACCAATGGGAAGCGGGAGGATGGTGGTGAGTCTACTCAGTTGGCGGCACGCGAGTTTCAAATTGTTATCGGTGGTCCGGGTGAATCTCGGACTTTACAGCAACAACCTTTCTTATCTTGAGCAATTTTCGTATGTAGAGCCGTAAATTTTTTTGTATTTGCTTTTGTATCTCGAGTTTTTTGTAAGTTGAGCCTTTCATATCTCGAGGTACCACTGTATCTTTTCTGGTGTCAATTTTCTTCATGATAAAGAGACTATTCATTAAGAAGGCCAGTTAGCTTAATGTATTGTTAGCATCTATTGAGTTTTTGCTAACCTTGCATGTTACAATTTATTGCATCATAAAAAGCACAAAGAATTTTCAAAACATTCAACAGACCACTGGATTCTAGTTAAAAAGGTAAGGATTATAATAAGGGTTACAAAGCCCATACACTATGATTATACGTATTTTAAGCATGTAGACTAAAATATTCTTCTATATTATATTTTCTCCTACTTTCAAGGTGCTGTTATTAAATAAACTATTTCATCACACCTCCTCTGATCACTTGTATACCTACATAATTATATATGCTTCCAAGGTGTCTTCATTCAAGCACTCGATAGATTATTTATACTTATTTGTTTATTACACATAAGTATAAATGATGTTTTTACCATTCCGGAAATACTGTTAAATTTGATCACTAAACTTCAAAACAAGATTAAAACATACAAATCCACCATTGAATGTTTTAAAAACTTGAAAGTAAGCAACTGGCCAAACATACCCAGTTGTTTTCATAAAAAATGTGTAAGGACACTAGAAAAAAATTGCATTTGGTACAGTAATCACACATACACCAAATACAATTCAGCAAACAAAATACCATCGCCTTGTAACCAAATCAAAGGTCCTTCATATACAGTGATGTGGTAATAATTAGTCATGAACGCTTCATCTGATGCTAGCACTTCCTTTCTTTAAATAACAAACACGTGACACATAAATATAGATCCAAACAAAAATATTTCTAAATCAATCTGAACAAAGATATATCTAAATATTTTAGAACAGGGTACTGTCTTTCCACAACTGATTCAATTTACAGATTCTGAGTGCATTTGTTAAAGAGTTAAAGCACAGCATGCTGCGCATTCATTCTGTGAATATGCCTCGAGGACATACTGGTGAGTCCCTTCACCCAGTCTGCCTGTCACACAACTAAGACTAAAGCAAGAGACAAATTTGAAGTGAGAACGGATGGAAAAATGCTCCCCCTGAAGTCTCAGTGTCAATGACTAAAATAAAATGAAAAAAGTTGCAAATGATCAAGGTCTTTAGAGGATAATGTTTCTTAGGAACAGTGATATCAGAGATTGTCTAATTTAAAACTCAAAATATCACATTCCCCATAGGACCACAATAAAGTGTCAAAACATGCAAAAAATTTATTCAAGAGCATTTTGCACTCTTTAAATTTACTTCTACCTTGGGCAATGCCTGAATTTTTGGACTTAAATGTGTCTGGTAAATATGTTTTCATGCCTTTTTTTATACATTAACTACTTAAACACTGTTATTGTAAAATTATACAACCCGATCGATTTCTAGAACATGGGTGTGTAGCTGATCTCAGATACAGTACGTATATGCTTAAGCTTTAGATTTAGGTGTCTTTTCAAATGTTTCAAATTCACATTACTATTGATAAGATATCCAGCAATAGCAATAAGACCTGCTACAGCTATATTACTGGAAAAGTGGTTATGAATGCTTTAAAAACCTTTCCTTTCATATGTGGAGAAAAGAGCCAAGAAAATGTTATGTTGTCTCTGTAAGAACAAATATTAATATTTCTTTCTGGGAAATAATGTAGGGGTTTGCCAAAAAAAAATTCTATACAGTATACTTATAAAAACATCAACAGTGACTGCAGTTAAACAGACATACATATTCTTACTTTCAACATATAATTCTCACTTGTGGCAATAGCAGACAGGAGCACATTAAAATAAAATAAAAGTTATCCTATGGAAGGAAAGTCAGAAATATACTTGGCTCTACATAAAAGGACCTTTCAAACAATACTTATCAAGTGGTCAAAAAACCACTACTGTGCCTCTTGCACTGTGGCGTGTTAAATGTTTCGAGAGCTGATGAATGAGGATAGCTCCATATTTTTAGATGTGAGTGGTACAAGCACAGGTGACTTGAAATACTGAAACTACAACACTATCTATGGGTACACAACGACCGGTGAAGTAGTGGAAGCATGTAAGTTAACTGGTTGTCAGTAGTGATGCTCAAATTGAAAAAGCTGGAACGAATGGCAGCAGTTTTTGTGAGCACTAATGAAAGTCCAAGTTATAATAAAGTGCTTAGTCACTGACCAGGAGGAAGAGTCTTATTACTACTGACAAGAGAACAATATTCAATATATGGATGAGTAAGAACTACAGTCACCTGCAGAGCCTAGATACCTTCTCAAATGGAGACCAACAAACTCATTAGATCATTCAAAGAGAGTAAACTAAAGAGGGCTGAGAAGGAAAGAAATAAAAACTAATTTTCTTTATTAAATGAGGACAAGAGGTCATAACAAAATGAAGGTACAGGGAAATAGAAAGAAAGATCCTGAGGAACACCACTAGAAACGGTGAACAGATGCATAAATTGAACAATCAACTACAATTAAACAAAAATATAGTACGTAGTAATAAGCCTGAAATTTCACTAACAAATTCTCATAACAGGTACTGAGTGAATTGGATTTATTCAGAGAAGTAAAAGAAACCCCACAGCTCAGGAGAGATGATGGTCAGTTATTTCATTTACTGAATCCATTTAGATTATCAGAAAAACCACTGAGATCCTAAGGGTTTTAGGAGGTGGGTACTGATTACTGTAGTTTTAATGACTTTAGCTACAGGTAAGAGCAACATGAAAATACTAATAGGAAGGGTTGCAACCATTACCCTCTAAGTAGAAGCCTTATAAGAGAATGCTTCCAGGATTAAGATTACTTTATCAGTAAGGCCAAAAATGAGCAAAACTACAAGAAAATCCACCAAAAAATATACGAAATCATGTCAGCCTGATATCAAACTTAAATCCCTCTCTCAGAATCGTTCATATTATTCACAACGGAATGGTTTTCTCTTGGACTAAAGGGAGCAGCTTGACAATTTAAACAGGTGTGAGTTTTGAGTTCTTCATAACTTATTAATGTTTAGAAAATAAATCACTTTCTTGTTCATCTTTCTCCACTGACAGGAAATATGTGACAAGTACTGTACTATTCTTAATAGAGGTCGGAATTCACGTATTTGCACTGGGTCACAGACATTGACCTCTATGAAAACGTCAGACCTCATGGTAAAACTTATGAACTTTAACAAATGCACTCTATCTGAATAATTAGCCTAAAACAGTATCACCATAGTCTTGTACTGGTTGTACTTTCTTTAATACTTGACTTTTTGTATGGCTTCTTAATGTAACAATCTGCACTATACATACATATGTGGTGATCAATTGTTCAAAGTAAAACTCTGAGTCATCTAATCACAGGTATAGAGTAAATGTACTTAAAAATACCTGGAAAAGTCTTTATGAAAAGATTTAGAGGCAGTTAAGAGAGAATATTTTTTCCAAAAAGTAATCCTAAAAGGTAGGTGCTTGTGATTTCTTGAGAAAATGCATTTTGATTCTCTTTATTTCTACCAAGATATATACCTTAAATCTTACATTCTTATTTATGTATATATGGGTTCTTTATCCTAAAGAAGTTAATAGAAAAAACCAAAGAGAATGAAACAATTGTATCTCGAAATATTAGTAGAATATACTGTAATTACATTAATAATTACATTAATATTATGTTTTCCTAATTGCATTATATACTTTGAACATTTGATAGCCACACAGACTGGTACTCTAATATAATCAGAACCATTAGTCTACCCCTCTTTTATGTGACAACTACAATAAAGTGACAGTAATAGTTGAAGCCAAAAGCAGTGAGTGTAAGGAGAAAGAAGACAACATTCATGAGTGTCTCCATTCTGTGTTCTATGCCTTACCTGAAGTACACCTTCCAACAGCACAAACTCTGAAAGACACTCTCACTCTCATATATTTTAAGAAAGATCAAGAGGAACAGCCATGGAATAGAATCCTATGTAATTGAGCAGAAAAGAATAAGCATAGCACTGACCTGAAAATTCTACCTTTCACTCAATGAAATGAGGAAATCAAATATTTCTCTGACTCCCCTTTTCACAACCTTGTTTGAATATTTCTTTACGTACTATTACATGTTAGCATATAAGACAGCCAACTATCACTAAGAGATGGTTCCTGAGTTAATTTAAATACAGTACTATAGAAGGAACATATTTACAACACGTAGGAAGATTCTGAATCCTATGTCTCATAAATTCTATCATCCCTCAAATACATGGTGATATAGGAATTCCTATACATTACTAGATCTAATTTCGATAATTAAGTAATATCAAACCTTTCAAGGCATACAGTGCATATGACAATGCATAGTGTCCTTGGTGAATAAAATTTTGTAATTCTTTATAGGTAATAATATCTCTTTTTCATAAATCATATACTTACTCCATGTCCTGAGCATTCTAATGCATTGTTATTTGTTTTGCACTGTCCAGATTCAATAAATGGATAGAGGGATTCACATGTCTGATTGACACAAATTAACTTTTCGCCACAAGCAGTTCCATCTTGCACCAATGTCCAATCACGTCCTCGTCGAGTTTCTTCCTGGAGCTCATATCTCACAGTTCTGTGAAAAATCAGAATCATTATAATGACTGGACTATGTATACTATATTAGTTTCCCAGTGCCAACCACTAATATCATATCTAGATTTTACTGTGATAACACATCCTGAATTAAATTTGTTTCTCTATGGATTACAATCAATAATAGATTTCCAATTCATAAACATATTGCACACTAACTTGAACATTCTATACACCTACTGAATCTAAACTCTCCAATCAATTTTGGTAAAATGAACTGGTCAAAAATATATTGCTAGACAAAAAAAACTTAAATTTCTCTGAAAATTAAACTAATAGGGCAATATGGATTAACATTTCTGTAAATTCAAAAACTATTCTTGGCTTTCAACGTACTTGCACTCATATTCTTGTCCTCCCATAGCTACAATAGTTCTTGAGTAACTCTGGTCCATGTTAGGAGTTACAGGATGCTGCATACCTAACTGGCACTGCAGGGTTCCACACATAATATTGCTGATAGAGAAAAGGAATAAATTTTCAGCTCATTTTCCATGGCTTTCAAGACAAATTATGAGCTAAGAGCATTCAAATTAGTACAAAAGAAGAAGAAAACTTAAATGGTAATTACTGACAAGTATATAATTTTGTTTTTTTTACATATATCTCGTATCAGCAGAAGCTACAAAACACGAATTCTCAAATCAAATATGGACAGATGGTACGTAATTGCAAAATGGAGTCTACTCATAATTGGCTGGAGCAGATCATGCAAATCTATGCTTAATGAAGCGGTGACACCAACTGAAGCTATAAGTTGAATAAAACTATAGAGTTCATTTGGTAGGTCATAACTTACACTAAATTCATTTCTTGGCACCACAATTTCATCTATATTTCCTTAGAATTTGTGTATGAACAGTATTAAAATACAAGTCACAATGTTCTGAAAAATGAGAGTATGGAAAAATTTCAACGTTTAAGAAATTGATAAAAGTTTTACCTGCAATTCCCATTCTTCAAATTTAGGGTTTTACATGATTTTTTCATCATTCCTCATTATTCCTTGCTGCACAATACTCAGTTTAAAAGCTGTCATTTACCTTCACATCTCTTACACTACAAGAGCTTCAGATACACCTCATAACTGGAAAGATGCTGAGATTTTCAAAACCATCGTTCACTTTGGTATGCTACTGGAGACATGTGATCAAATTCCCCCTGCATATGCCTGATGAAATGTAAGAGCTGAGGGCTCCTCTAAGAGGGGTTATTTGGATGGTCCCTCTTTTTTGACCGAAACAGTAAAATTTTCAGCTTCTAACTCTGCCAGACTGTAATCCTCTGACCTTCACTTCCCTCAAGATTTAGAAGACCCATTATGTTGACATAGAGGAACTAAAGGGTTGGATGACTTTCTTTGGTCTCTTTTGGGTCTTTCTGAAAATTTTTCATTATCAAAAGTTCTAGAAATTCTTTAGGAAAAAGCATTCAATTTCTGATGAAAATGGAAAAAATCTTATTGTTCTCACTGTTGCTGGGATGTCAGACTCCCTGCTATACATACACAGGTAAAATGTTTGGTTACCATACCCATCCTTATCCTTTGAGCATACTGCATCTCTCTTGGAGGCCAGTTCTTACCATCTAACTAAGTGTGGCCATCTATCAGTACTCTGCCTGACATGTACCTACAGAAGATGGATGCAATAACAGCATTTAGGCCAAAGTTTCCTTCCTTATAAGAGTAAATCTCTTTCTAGCCACATCCTCATCTTACTAGAAGTTAGTGCTATGTATATGGCTCTTCATACTTTTCTGGTAGCAGCCTAGAACCAATTGTATTCATTTTTTTTCCAAATTAGGCTGCAGTGCCAGGTCAAAGGTCTTGTCATTTGCTCCTCTTTGCCAAATGTGTCAGGATGAAGTTACAAAGTACATATTACATATACGTAATGATTGATATACCTAAACCTGACTTTTTATGTAAGTTCAAGATGTCACTTTAAAAGGAAGACCAGCAGCGAATATGAAGTGACCTATGAAAGATAAAATCTAGATTCATGGAAAAACCCAATAAAGAATAAGTTATTTCTTTTCTACCATCATATTTTTTGTGGTATAAGCTAAGGGTGTGGCATGTGATGCGCTTATGTAAGTTTACGAAAAGGCTCCTTAGGGTATTTTTGAACTGGATAGCTACAGTAGTAGTTTTTTTATGAGAGGTAATATTAATACTCATTGATGTACTCACCCAAGCTCACACTTTATATAACTACCATTTCGGTGTCTTCCGCAGTTACCATATATAACACCGTCTACATTAAACTGCTTGTAGCATGTTTCATCAGATGCTTGACCACCTGAAAGTACAAATAACTTTAAATCATACAATATAAATATGATAGTAAAAGTTGGTGAAGATTTCAACATTATACAGTATTTCACATTTCCATTATTAATTTGTTATAAGCATAGCATTTGTGCAGAATGAAAAAATGAATTCCTTAAATATTTTCTGTAAATATATAAAAAAGTTGCCTAAGTAATAGTGAAATAAAATATGTTGTCATATATTCCAATTAAATATAGAAAATACGACAAATACCACTATCTCTTAGTATACGTTTATTAAATCGTATCATCATCAACAGTTGACTAGACTTATGACAGATGTATTAGAAAAAACTGATATCTACTTCCTATTCTACTTACCATAGCCCCATATAACTTCACACTGATTATTCAGTGTTGGACAAACACCTTTGAAACAGTAGCCTTTGCCATTACCACATTTATTACCAGTCTTCTTATATATATCCAGGGGGCAAGAACCATGAAGGCCATCGCAGTACTCTGGGATATCGCACTCTGTTTTTGCCTTACGACACATGTATCCCTTGGGCCGCAACTGTAACACGAAACAACGCATGGTAATAACTCAAATGTCATTTGATGGTTAAAAAGAACTGGGAATATTCAAAACAACGAATGATACTTCTGATTCTTTTCCATCTGGAACTTACCCTGCAGTTATCACAGCATGGACCTGTAGCACACTCAGCTTCCAGCTTGAGCCTACATGTAATGGGGTCACAACACGGGTCAATTTGACTGCATTTGTCTCTTGGGCCACAGTCACACTGTTCCCCTTCATCTACTCTGCCATTGCCACATTCAAAGGACTGGAATAAAGACTGAAAGGTAATTACAATCTTACACAACTATCCTTGTGAAGATGAGCAGTAAATCACTATGTCATTCTACAATTAAAAAAAGGAACATAAGAGTAGCGGAAACAAAAGTTATGCTATTTAGTCCCTAATCCATGCCATTACAAAGGTTCAATCTGCTAAACTACATCTGATACTTCAGTAATATGCACCAGATTTTAATACAGAAATTCACCTGTTTCTTAACAACAGTACCTGCTTTGTGTTCCTCTCTTACTTCACTCAAAAGAAATTATTTGCATTGATTTGAACAGGTTAATTCTCAATCAACACTATATTGAAAACACAGTATCAAATAGCAGTCACAAGTTTCTGGGGTATTATATGTTGGCATGCGACATAATAATTACCTAAAGTAACTTATGTAAAGATTTACAGGAAACGATTCTTCCTTTTCATAGCATTAATTAAAAATCCTGTACCACCAGATCTTGGACAACTGAAATTAATTATCATGATATCCATTGAAAACAAAGAAGTGAAAAAGCTAAAAATATGTATGCCATACTCACCTGTCCTGGTCGCATACTGTCTGTGGGACCCTTTCTAGGTGGATTCGGCCTGGGAACCTTGAACTCCAGAGCATGAAAATAAGGAGACTAAAATAATCATACATATTTTGCAATGTCTACTAATACAAACAAAATGTATATAATGGCATAACAGTTTATTAACAGTAATTCTATAGTAAAAGTGTGATACACAGGTAATTTTATATATGTAATAAAAGACTGCCTAAAATATACCTAGGAACCAGCCAAGTCTCACTTATCCTCACTCAGAATAGTGTCGACTGACTGAACCACAGCCCCCACCTCATTCTCAAACACATATACATACACACACACATACACACACCAAAAACTAACCAATCTGGGTTATAGGTTGGAATTACTACCATCTTTTAAACAACTAATTTTCTTGTCACATAGGAATGTTCAGCATATGAAAATGTACAAAGGTATGAACAAATAATTTTGGCCTAAAAGAGGATGTACTTAATAAGAGCATTCTAAAAACTATTTTAAGCATAAAACTGTTTTGCATTCCAATAAAATTCAGCTTTGTGTTCCATATTAAAGAGAAAATAAAGGATAATTAAAGTCAGACATTCTATAAACAAGTCATTGTACTAAAAACATTACTGACATAATCAATTTGAAAGGTTGCAACTTAAAAATATTTGGGAAGAAAAATTCTGCAAAGAATGTTCTTTCCAAACCTTAGCTTCTTGTTATACGCCCTGCTTTCTTTAATAAATAATTGCATAAATGCATAAAACAGTAGTAAGTATAAATCAGAAACAGGGGCAGGTACAAAACTGAAAATCTAGATATGTGGAGAAACTATGAAAAATAATATTCACCACTGCATATTCAAGGCAGCTACCTTTCAAATATTCCTTTATATTTTTGTATTCAACCAACTTTCTCACATAACTTTTGCTTTTGATTAGCCTATCCCTACAATTAACCATAGCAATAAAGTAGTTAATGTATGTATTAACATCACACAACTTACTAAGCTTTCCCATATAACCTTCAAATTTTGGGGATTTGCCTGAAGATATTTTGCTGAGTCACATATCGACCAATAGAGGGGTATTATGCTCTCCCGAAGGTAGCAAAGTCAATTACAATCAAAGTGCTCATTTTCAATTCTGCCATCCTGAACACTGGCAACATATCAGAAAAATGTGTGTGCAAAACAGTATCTTGAATCTGAGTTTGAAACAGCTATTCTCCAAGTCCTTACAAACAACTTTAAAAGAAACATGGATGAGATAAATGACTTTGCAAAAAGAATACAGTAAACTTGGTAACACATGTTTTATCTTCCTTGATAACATAAACCCTTTACATGAATCCCCTAGCCACCAATGATATGCCCGTTGTGTTGAACATCTCAGGTCAGAACAAGACTAATTTTTATGCAAAAATGCTAGAGAATGTTAAATCTTTTGATATTTTGAATTTGTGAGGAAGCTCCCAGAGCTACTAATTTGAACATGAAAAAAATTAAGTGCTCTTTTAATATATAGAGCTGTCAAATAGGTTATGCACTTTTGTTAAAAGGCACACTTCAAAACATGAGGACAATCAATTGAGGAGAAATATACTTGTACTTCCTGTTCCAATGACTTGGGGAAAAATTGGACAGATTCAGAACTCTGAGGAACTTTAGGATGGTTGATTTCCATAATCACGCCATTCTTTTTTTATTATTTTCAAATACTACTCCCTTCTACTGATGCAGAAGACAAATTAAACGGTTTATTTAAAAATCCTGTAAAACGCACAATAAGGAGAAACATCATCATTGTAATGGGGAATAAAGGCCAGTCTTAATTACAAAGGAAAGGTTCCTACTTCTTTAATCAACTTTACAGTGTATAACACTAATAAGCAATCATTCAAAAATGACAAATTTTCTAAGACAATTTGTATTTTTCATAGCTACAAACCTGAGGTCTTAAAAACAGGATAATTTCTACCGCCTAGCTGGATCAGGTTAAATCGGAGATGAAAGCAAGGAATCTTGTGAGATCTGGCAACGCATGCGTATATCGGTTGAAGAGTGGTCAAGGACCACGCATCTACGCCACCGCGTCAGTCTTTCCCAACTCAGGATGTCTTAGCAGACAGAAAGGTGGCTAGAGGTGGGTAGTACAACGTTAAGACCTCAGGTTTGTAGCTATGAAAAAGACAAATTGTCTTAGAAAATTTGTCATTTGTTCATACGTGAACAATAGGATAGACTCATACTTTAAGGGAGGTACAAGACATCCTAAACCGGCTGGGGGCCTACCCACCATTCCAGCTCCAGAAGAAATAAATTCCGGAGAGGGACTGAAGCCCGTGTGAAGCTAGATAAATTGATATCTAACCACCTAGACACTGAGCGACGTACAATGATATATGGGAGAATCATTGTATAGGGAACCAAAGAGAAACTTTGACTGTCCAACAACAAACCAACACACCAGGGTTTGTTACCACTCCCAACTCCCCCTTGCCAAGGAGCGGGGCATACACTACCAAATAGAGGGTTGGATATTTGTATACCAAGCGACCACAGTATTATTATGACTACCTTACTCACCTGTATCAGACCAGTCCAGCGAAAGAAAGAGAAAGACAGAGACCAGCCAACTCACTCATTCTCTCATCCACACAATCATCTTAGGTAAGATACAAAAGTACCCTGTTAAGGGCAACTATGAGTTACACAACCTATTGGGCAGCCACCACAGGAACCAGGGAAAATGTGTCCTTAGATCTGTGGGCAACATCCTTAAGATAGAAAGAGGTGAATGTGGACTGGCATAACCAAGTACCAGCGCTCAGCACTCTATGCACAGCCAAGTTCTTTTTGAAAGCCAGAGAAGGACCAATACCCCTAACGTCATGTGCTCTAGCCTGCACAGACATGGTGGTGGAATCATCCAGAGTCAAGTATGCCTGTCTGATGGCTTTCCGTATTCAAAAGAGATAGTATTCTTTGACACCTCTTTCTTTGTAAATCCTGTGCTAAAAAAAAGTCTGCGGCAGCCTGGCCTAAGGTGCCTTGTTCTTTTAAGATAGCAACGCAGGGCCCGGACGGGACACAACAAAAGCTCTTGAGCATCACCACCCACAAAATCATTCAGTGATGGAATGGAAAATTAAGTGAACCTATCATTGTGCAAAGAGGGATTTTGGGTCTTGGCCATGAATTCCGCGACATATTCGAAGGACACTGACCCCCAACCCTGGAGCTCTCCTACCCTTTTTGAAGATGCCAAGGCCAGGAGGAAAACCGTCTTGAGCATCAAGTTCCTGTCAGATGAACGACTCAAAGGCTCATATGGACCCTTAGTGAAGCTCTTGAGATCCAAGGAAGCATCCCACGTTGGAGGCTTGAGCTCCCTAGGAGAACTTGATTGCTCAAACCCCTTAACCAGCAAGGAAAGTTCCCAGGACGAGGAGATGTCGATACCTCTGAGGCGTAACACTAAACTCAGGGCTGCCCTGTAGCCTCTAATGGCAGAAATGGACAAATGTTTATCATCTCTGAGGAAGGTTGAAAAGTCTGCTATTTGCTGAATAGAGGTTGCGAGAAGAGAAAAACCCCGTTTATGACACCAATTACAGTAGATCGCCCATTTGCCTTGGTAAATCGCAGAGGTCGACCTTCTGAGACTGCTGGATTCTACTGACTGGTGGAACCTTTCCGCACTTGGCTGGCACAGGAGATGCCACCAAGGGGGAATTTCCCTCGGAACCTCCGACAACAAAGACAGCAGATCTGGAAACCATTCTGCCTGAGGCCACAGAAGGGCTACCAAAGCCATCCTGAGACCCTGTGAACTCATCAGCCTGTTCAGAACTTGACGGATCAAACAGAACGGAGGGAAGGCATACACCTCCAGGTTGTCCCAGGGATGTTAGAATGCATCCTCCGCTAACGCCAACAGATCTGGAACCACTGAACAGAATATCTCCAGTTTCCTGTTGAATCGAGTCACAAAAAGGTCCAGCATGGGTCTCCCCCAAACCTGGAAGAGCTTGTCTGCTACTACTTGATGAAGGGACCACTCTGTGCCTAGCATCTGATCCCGATGACTGAGTTTGTCTTCGACCACATTCCGTTTGCCTGGGATATACCTGGCTGAGAGCTCTACCAAATTGCTAACCACCCACTGGTGAACCTCGATGGTCAAGGCGTGAAGTTGACATGAAATTAGGCCTCCCTGCTTGTTCACATAGGCAACCACCATGGTGTTGTCTGACATGAGAATGACAGAATGACCCTCTACCTTCTCCCAAATCTCCTTTAGACCCAGGAAAGATGCCTTCAACTCCAAAACGTTGATATGCTGTGGTTTGTCCTCCAAACTCCAAACGCCTGAGGCAACGAGGCCACCTAAATGAGCCCCCCATCCTGTGAGGGAGGCGTCTGAAAACAGAAAGAAGTCTGGTGGGAGAGAATGCAGAGGGACACCCTTCAAAAGATTTCGGTCGTCCAACCACCAACAAAGATCTTCTCTCATTTCCAGAGACAGAGGAACCTTTAACAGGACACCAGAATTCCCCCAGTCTCCATTCTATAGACTGAAGATGAAGACGCCCATGAGGGACCAGCTTCTCCAGGGAAGACAAAACTCCCAGAAGAACCTGCCACTGATGAGCTGACTGATGTGGTTCTAACAGGAAGTTGCGCGTCACCACTCGCAACCTCTCCAACCTCTAATCCGATTGGAAAACTCTTGCAACTGCCATATCGATGACCATGCCCAGGTAGAGAATCCTTTGACTGAGTACGAGGTTTGACTTTTCCTGGTTGACCACGCTGCCCAGTTCCAGACAGAACCGAAGTAGACAATCTCTGTCCTGCAGCTTCTTTTCCCTGGAACCTTACAAGACCAATCAATCATTGAGGTACCTCAGCAAACGGATCCCCTGAGCATGGGCCCAACTTGATACAAGAGAGAAGACCCTTGTGAACACTTGAGGGGCTGTGGTCAGCCTGAAGCACAGGACTTTGAACTTGAAGACCTTGTTTCCGAGAGAGAAGTGAAGGAACTTCCTGGACATCGGATGAATAGGGATATGGAAGTATGCGTCCCTCAAGTCTATCAACAGCATGAAGTCGCCTTCCCTCACAGCAGCCAACACTGAACGCGGGGTCTCCATCTTGAACCGTGTCTTCCTGATGAAGTGATTCAAGGTGGATAAGTCGATCACAGGCCTCCAACCTCCTGATGCCTTGGGCACCAAGAAGATGTGACTATAAAACCTGAGACGGACGCACCACTTCCTCTATCGCATCCTTGTCCAGCATCTTCTGCACTTCTTCCTGAAGAGTCAAGAACTTCAGAGAATCTGGAGGACACACCCTCCTGAGCTGCGACTTGTCTGAGAGAGGAGGAGAGAATTCGAATGGCAGTGGGTACCCCACCCGAAGGACATCTACCACCCACTTCTCCGCCCCATAACTCTGCCACTTGGACCAATGGCAAGTCAGGCAACCCCCACCCGTGGCACAGGAGAGGGAGAGGCGCCTAACCTACTGATGGCCCCCTTTACCTCTGCCCCTGGGGCCCCTTCTCGGCTTAAAAGAACAGAAGCGAAAGGGATGTTGGTCCTCTGACCTAGACTGGGACGAACGGGAGGCCCTACTGGAACTGAGCTCCTCGACGGCCTACCAGGTGATGATCTTCGTGATTGCTGCTGGGCAGGGGGAGGAGGAGCCGGACATCTCTGAAGATGAGACTCTGACTTAGACACAGCCTGGTGCACTAATCTGTCCTTGGTGTCATCCTCCAACTCGGTCCGAGGGAACAGAAACTGAGACTCCAAAAGATCCCCATCCCTCAATAACAGCAAGGACTCAGGGTCAACTGATCTTTCCATCCTAGATAAAGCTGCATCTCTTCTAATCAGGAGAAGGTTAGCCCATAAATTATCACTAAGGTAAGCCACATATGAAAACGCCTTGCCTCCGGACTGCAACAAAATGGCAAGAGAGGATGCACTCACCAACCCTTCTGGGGACCTGTCAGATGCTATCTTGGCAATGACCATAGACCAGAAGTCCAGCTAAGAAACTGTCTGCAACATGGAGGCTGCCATGGATTCCAACACTGAGGCATCCTGTGGAGACAAGGATGGAGCCACCGACCTCA
The DNA here is from genome assembly GCF_015104395.2 of Macrobrachium nipponense. Classification (NCBI taxonomy): domain Eukaryota; kingdom Metazoa; phylum Arthropoda; class Malacostraca; order Decapoda; family Palaemonidae; genus Macrobrachium; species Macrobrachium nipponense. Next base: position 19,272,678 of record NC_061109.1, on the reverse strand, counting down.
CCTGCTCCAAAGTCAATCCCGGCTTCTGACGAATGATGTCTGGGTTAAGATGAGACAACATCAAAATGGCAGAATTTATAGCATAGTACTTCCTATGCCTCGTGAGAGGCGGGGGTAGCAGCTTGGCAGAGCCCCTAGAGCAAAGCGAACCATCCCGATCTGAAACAGAGGTGTTAAACCTTATGCAAGACTGCTTGGACGTGCCCTGACAAGGGAAGTTGAAACGATGACTTGGGATCCTGCGTAGCTCCCAGCAAGGCTTCCAAGTAGGAAGGAGTGCAAGACAACCAAGGCGGAGTCCTACTCTCCAAATTGTTGAATCCACGAATGAGATTGACAACTTCTGAAAAGGAAGACAAAAACTCTTGCATGTCTCCCTCCTCCTGCTCTGGCAACAGAGACTGACCACGAGAAGGGTGTGCAGGCTCATCTAAAGCGCCTTCCTCGTTTAAATTAATGGAAGAACCAGCAGCCAAACAGCCTGAATCTCCAACCAACCTGTCAGTGCTGGGTCCAAGCACTGACTCTCACGATGAACCAACCACAACACCAGGGACATCACTGCGCACTCTCCCAACAAGTGACTCTTTAACATGGCTGCGAACGGGCATGGGCATGGCAGACGTACGAACGTGTGTCGGTGAGGAATCCCGAACACTTGAGATCGAATGAGAATCCCTCGGAGTCGAACTCCTGGAAGTACCATGGAGAGGGGCAGGCAAACACTCCTGCTGCACCAACTCCGCACTCACAACCTTCCACCTCTTCACAGGTGCCTTGAGATCCTTACGGCAATGAATAGGCCCTGGAGAAGGAGAAGTTGGCGCGCTTGCAACATGTGCATGAACACAGGAGGTTGCAACACGCTCGTGACTCGATGCAGAGGACAAAGCAGCCACTGCAGATCGCATAAGGGAAGATACACTAACACTCTGAAACACCAACACTCAGGAACATGGGCGTGTTGCTCCTCACTCGCAGGCAAAGAAAGGGCAAAGTCCTTAGCCTCCCAAAGCTTGATACACTGATGCGGCAGAGATGGGGGAGAAGGAGAGGAAGACAGCACTGGCTCCTTACGCAATCTCTTCGCAGGAGGTGGGGGCCATGTAATATGCTTGCTTCCAGTCCTCCCAGCTGACATGGCAGCCAACTTCTCTTCTAAAACAGAGTCCAATCTCTTAAGAACTGCCTGGCATAAAGCCTCAGATGGATCAGCAAGAGAAGGGTCCGACGACATGGAAGGGAGATGCAGCGAACTGGATGGCAGAGATGATGCCATGGCAGCAAACGATGACAACACAGGCGAGCGAGGCGGCGCAGTGGAGACGACTGGGAGTGACGTCATCGATGGAAGTGATGTCATAAGTGGTGAAGACGTCAAGGCTTCCCTTCGATCCGAACGGGAAGCAGACGCCACTGGCGGAGAGATACAAAATGACTGACCCCATGACGTCACTAGCAGGGCTGACGCTCTGGCTTCCCTCTGACTCGAAGAAGCAACAACTGTCACTGGCAGAGCAATACAAAATGGCTGACCTCGGTCACCCACGAAGACGAGGCCAGGAGGAGGGGGGAGGGCCTGGAAAGCATGAGAAGGGGGATAGCGAGCGTCCATGAAGTGCATCAGCAAACCCTCCAAGAACGGTGAACCCCATAGCCCAAGCATCTCCCAAAGCGCCGCCATCTTGGATGCCTCTGACTCTGCAATAAAAGGAAATGATGAAAAAGCCTCCTCCCTCTCGAGATTCAAATTAACTGCCGAAGAAGGGGCAACATTACATAAACCAGCCTGAGGGCCTCCCGAGACTTCCAACAACGAAGGGGACAAAGGCACAACACTACTATGGACAGTAGGGGACGAAGCATCTGGAAAAGAAGAAAAACCCTCCCACGAAGGAAGAGTAGAAACCCTATGATGCTCCCTCTTGCTATAAAACAATTTCCACTACTCTTTAGGCCATACATGGCATTCTGTGCAAGAATTCGTTGTTGTACAAACATTAGAGCGACACCTACTACAAGTAACATGGGCATCGGTTGCAGTCGAAGCCAAAAAATGAGAACAGAAAACGTGGAGTTCCGGGGCACACACATTGACGAGGCAGAGAAGGGGCAGGAGAAGCCATAATAACAGCACACAAACACTAAAACACAATCGAAACAGGTAAAGGTCGAGAGAGGTCAACCACAACTCTCGCCCAGGCGGTTAAGAAAAGACTGACGCAATGGCGTAGGTGCGTGGTCCTTGACCACTCTTCACCCGGTATACGCTCATGTTGCCAGATCTCACAAGGTTCCTTGCTTACATCTGCACTTAACCGAATCCAGCTAGGCGCTAGAAATTGTCATGTTGTTAAGACCGAAGGTTTCTTTGCGTATGAACAATAATGAAATTTAAAACTGTCTTTTCTTTTCATACAAACCCTTTATTATGGTACCTAGTTTCTGTCACAAAATTTCCAAGACAAAAATTCTCCGAAGGAAGAAGATTCATCAATGCATGTGGTAAGCTCACCCTACAACTACAGGAATAGTTCACCAGACCAACCCTCACAGATCAGATAGGTAAGGTTATGTGTACAGTACACATCCGTTCCAAACACAAAGACTATAATTATAACAAGGGGGTCTTTGTTATTATTTGCCATAAAGGCTTAGCATTGTTTACATGGTAATCCTAGGTGACAACACTAAGATTAGGGAACAAAGCTTCCAGGTTAAACAAATCAAGAAAGGTAAAACAAGAAACTAGAAAACATGCACAGTGAGGACGAAAATTCAAAGTAATAATAATAACAAAATACCTCTAAACTATATGAAAAATTAGGGAAGAGCAGCAAACTTCTCCAGCAAAAAGGTTCATTCCTAAATATATCCTAACAAAGTAAAACATAAAGCTAGCAAAAATGAACAGGAAAATTATCCTAAACACACAGAAAGAGGTAGCAAAATCACCCAACACCCCAATTACTAATCCTAAATAACACAGTCTGCAGTAATTTTCTGTAAAAAAAAACGTTAAGTGTTCTGCACTAACAACTAAAAGATAAGGCACTACAAGGTAAGACGATCACATCATCATCCCTGTTCATTTTTTGGCAGCACTCTTTCTGGGCATTGATTGGTCTATACTACAGGCCTTAGTTGTCTGCCTAAAGCTCACTGTACGGACAATGGTAATATCTGCATATAAAGGGTAACTGAAAAATAACTGATGACTATGAAAGAAATTGAGCGAAAATGCATTTTTTTTACATGAAAGTCAACAGTTTGGGGATCTAGGTGTTCACAAGCACAAACAATGCTTGAACTGGATATCTGTAAATGCACACACATATATAAGATGTATATATATATATATATATATTATATATATATATATATATATATATATATATATATATATATAAATATAGTCCTAGAGGTTCTGCCTCTGAGACTGGTTCTGGGTCAGTCACTCGTTTGCGAGCTTCCTTACGTGCATGCAAATCTGTGATATATATATATATATATATATATATATATAATATATATTATATATATATATATATAGATATATATATGATATATATATATATAGTATATATATATATAGATATATAGATATATAATATATATATATATATATATATATATATATATACATATATATATATATATATATATATATATATAGATACATATATATAATA
>NC_061109.1:19253986-19266486 GCF_015104395.2 Macrobrachium nipponense | reverse complement strand
ACACACACACACATATATATATATTTCATGGAGAATTTTTGTCTGGGACATGTTATGACTTAATTATCATGACAAATGAGATAGACATTATAAATAAAGAGTTCGTTGTGAAACTAGTATACACTGGGGTGATGTAATAAGCTGTTCCTTGATATCTGCAAAGTTTCAATTTGCAGAGGCTCAAGTTAACTCTTGACAACTAAAAATAAAAGTTATGTAACCCTTACACAAAGTTTTCCATAATGCACTTACTGTACCTAGAAAATTAAAGAAAAACCACCACATCAATGTACTATACTTCATATGGAGAAACTCCAATGCAATGATTTATTGCTAGCATTTGTAAAAAATGAGAACAAATATCCCCTATTACTTCTTGATGGTATAATTTCTCTTTTGTCTTTACTGGAGAAATGATTTTATTACACGTACACAAAACTTAGACAAACTCATCACAAAATGGACAACAGATTCATACAAACACCAAAATTCCTCAAACAAGCATACAATCTGTAAATTCCACCTTTACAGCGAGGGTGTTTGGACGCACAAAGTGTGTAGAAAATAATTAAATTTATTTCCAAAGGATACATAACGCATGACTTCGAGATGTTGTTCTTATTTTGAGGAATTTGTCCACCACAACGACAGACAAGCAGTCTAATGCACTTCAGCCGCCGAGCCACATTAAATGTCACAATCTAGAGTAGTGGGTGTGTTCAAAAAACTATTCTGTCAAAGCCATTCACATTTAATCTAACTGTGTTTGGAAGTCCTGAACAGCTATTAAAAAGGCCAAATCTAAAAAAAAAGGATGTTGGTTGAAAAACAATAGCCTGGGAAACTTTTAGGTATGAAAATAATGTTGCTGATTCATGACCTCCACTCCATTTTGGAAGAATGCCTTTATTGCCTACACTGAGCAGCCGGCAAATAGTCCCATCACTGCAATGCAACTCATTCGGGCTACGGATTGGGTGAAGTGTGACTCATTCTGGGTATGGATTGGGTTCAATGCAACTCCTTCTGTGAATGGATTGGGCGCAATGCAACTCATTCTGGGTATACTAGGTATGGCTAGGGAATGCATAATGAATAAACTGGGGTAGGTAAGTCAGAAATCAACTAGATTCGTATTATCGAGGCCTTTTCTTAAAGAAAGCAGTGGAGATTTCCTAACTTCCTATAATGGTATCCAGTTTATTCTCAGCTGTATCACTTATCAAAATGAACCAATGATGGAAAATGTAACAGAGAAGTATGAAGACACTATAAAAACTATTCTTTTCTTATCTAAATATTCCTTACATTATGGTTCTTCAGACCCCAAAAGAAGGCTAAGTTAAGTATATCTTAATTTAACCAGACCACTGAGATGATTAATAGTTCTTCTAGGGGGGCTGGCCTGAAGGATTAGCTATTTTTACGTGACTAGGAACCAATTGGTAACTTAGCAACGGGACCTACATCTTATTGTGGGATCCGAACCACATTGAGAAATGAATTTCTATCGCCAGAAATAAACTTCTCTGATTCCACGTTAGCTGAGCGGGGAATCAATCCCGGACCTTGAGATCGGTAGTCGAAGACGTAACCGACTCGTCCAACGAGAAACTCCCAAAGAAGACTAACAACACAGGAAAGAGTATCAAATGGTATCGAAATAGAATCACAGTATAAGAGGCGTATGTTCAAAAGTGACCAATCAGCCAAACTTCAGCATGGAAGAAACGACGAAGAAAGCTACGTATCTAAGAGAGAGAGACCTTGTTCCAGGGAGAAAGCCTTTGATCACCAAAAGCTTCCCACTACAAAATCCACAAAACTTGACCTGGCTTCCTGTTTCTTTTTTTTCTGAACACAATTCAAAGTGACATAAGAAAATCACAGAGAAAACCACCAGTAATGAAGAAAAGTCCAAAGAAAGTATATATATCAAATGCAACACCGACAGAGGTTTGTCTGGACGATGAAAGAATAACGTGTTGATGGAAACTCTCTCGTGTCCTCATCAAAATAGACTCATCCTATACAACAAATATGTCCATTATGAATTCATTACGCGGCACTCCGAGGACATAAGTCAATTTCATGTAGTTATTCATAACATAATCGAATAAAAGTTAGGGACTTAGTATCAAAATAATTTTATTTTTGACTAAAAAAACATTAATCAACAGAAATCACGAAAGTTAGCTTGAAATATTTATTTGGAAATCTCACACCTAGTACTATACATGTCTTGTCAGGACCTAAAACGCTAACATTGGCCAAAATATGGCAAAGACGAAAAGATTACATTCATTAGGGTGAACACTGAAAATTTTGTGTGCGATCTATAATAATAATAATCGCAACCACTGTCATTAATTGTCTCTTGAACCAATTCCACAAAATATTGCTGGGGAGTTCATGAGGAAGGAAAGTGAATTACAACTGCTTCTGATTTCCACTAAAATGTCCTTTGTGAAAGTTGTAAATGTATAAAAAAATAAATTCCTAGCAATATTCCACATCAAATTCTATATATAGAAGTTGCTATGAACGAAGTAGAAAACGACAATGGAATTACAGAAGAGGTGATGAACATTAAAGTGATTGAGAGCTAATGCAAGTTAACCACCAGGGGGTGTGGCGGTACCTTCTCCCCTGCAAAGAATAAGTATTAGCAGTCCTTGACTTTCTGTTGGTCGATCACCGCATTTTAACTGGCCTTATCATGATTCATCTACAGCTTTTTACCCTCAAATTAAAAAAAATGTGGATTTCAAATTAAAAAAAGGTCAATTTTAAATAAAAAAAATAAAAATCAAATTAAAAAAGGTCAATTTCAAATTAAAAAAAGATTAAGATTAAATTAATAAAGGTCAAATTCAAATGAAAAAAGGTGACAATCAAATTAAAATAGGTCAAATTCAAATAAAAAAAGATGAACTTCAGATTAAAAAATATGAACTTCAAATTAAAATGAATCAATTTCAATATGAAACAAAATGTTAAAATATATGAATTTATTTAGAAAGTAATTCTTCAGTTGACTGTAAAATTGACATCGGATATGCATCAGCCTTATTTATAAAACACAACAGTGATTATAAAAAAGAGCAATAAAAATCCATCTTTCTATTTGTCTACAGCTTTTCCCCATCATTATTATGGGGTCACTGTTTCCTTTAATTAAGGCTTTTCCGTCTTCTTCTATTCTGCGCATCATACTCTCTCTTACAATCATTTCCATATAATGATGGGGAAAAGCTTTAGACAAATAAAAAGATGGATTTTTATTGCTCTTTTTTATAATTACTGTAGTGTTTTATAAATAAGGCTAATGCATATCCGATGTCAATTTTACAGTCAACTGAAGAATTACTTTTTACACAATGTCATATATTTAACAATTTGTTTTAAATTGATTCATTTTAATTTGAAGTTCATCTTTTTTATTTGAATTTGACCTATTTTAATATGATTTTCACCATTTTAAATTTGAATTTGACCTATTTCAATTTGATTTTTACCTTTTTAAATTTGAAATTGACCTCTTCAAATTCGAGGGTAAAAAGGTGTAGTTGGCGAAATGCAAATTTTCGTCTGCTATGCAGACTAGATCCTCTAAGGGACACATCTCCAAGTTTACACGCAGATCTGGATTCCGCATTTGTATTATGTCTGCCGCTATTTCTTCATGGTTTATTTGCGTAAATTTATTATATAGATTGTCGTTAAATTGATAGTTTTACATATATATTTTTATGGATATAAATGTACTCTACATAATTCGCTTAGAATTATGCAATTATTGCAATCAGCATAAATTGTCTATGATCTAGTTAAGTATATCTTAGTTTTACCAGACCACTGAGCTGATTAACAGCTCTCCTAGGAGGGCTGGCCCGAAGGATTAGATATTTTGACGTGGCTAGGAACCAATTGGTCACCTAGCAACAGGATCTACAGCTTATTGTGGGATCCGAACCAAAGTATATCGAAAAATGAATTTCTATCACCAGAAATAAATTCCTCTGATTCCGCGTTGGGCGAGCCGGGATTCGAACTTCGGACCACCGGATTGGCAGCCGAGCTCGAAAACCACTCGTCTAACGAGGAATTTGTCTATGTATTAAAGTACATACCTATGTTACCCGTGAGTTTCACAAATTCTCATAGTTACCCCTCTACCCACGTTCCCTAATCTTTTATTTACCTCCTTCATCCTCGTTTTCTCATGTTTTTTTGCGGAGCTCACATTATGCAGAGGTGGCGGTAACACTGCTGGTCGCCTACTATAGGGAACTTTGGAGGAACTTTTGAAGGGGACTTGAGAGCAGTTGCATTGCAATTCTGGGAATGTCTCGACCATTTGTTTCATGTAGGAAATAAAATACATTATACGCTAATGGACAAGACGGGCCAATAAAACCAATAATGAAGATGGAAAAGTATCATGATGTGTTATGCACAACTGGGGCCAAAAATGATGTCCACTGTCTCGTGTCCTCGTGAAGAATTTCAGCAATAACCTGGACAACAGAATTATGCTTGGGTGCTTTATTGAAGTACTACTTTTCCTCGCGTCTTTCCAACTATAATACATCAAGAGCAGCTAAAGTGTTTGGATGTGACACTTCCGTCAACATGTGACAGTCGTTATGTAAGCACTTGACCAGTCATTGCCGAACCTCACCCATTCTGATTTAGATTTGGAAAACTTCTGCAGTCACGCACCACCAACAAGAGCGAGGTGCGTTTACCGGATTGAAAATTTATATTAACAGTCGGTGTGTCTCCATCCACTGAGAGGGGGGTGGGTGGGTGAAACTTGATGATTTTTGTTCCAGGTGTCAAACGTGAAACCTTCAAAATGGGGGAAAAGAAAGAAAGAAAGAAAAAACTTCAGTCGATGACACAACTGTTGAAAGAGAGAACTGAAGAAGATGAAGAAGGGGTTGGGGCGTTCTAGCTAGACAGCGATTCTACTGCACACAGCGGACAGCTGACACCGATCTTTGTGTAAGGTTAGAACATTATGTACCTTGAAGAGACTCTTAGGTACCTTAGAGGGGCGATGGAGAAGACACGCGGCTTCCTCCACCGTCTGCAGCGAGTGGTGGTAGTCATCCACGGAACACTTTGAGAACTTGGTAGGCTGCACATTGTCTTGCCCGACTATTGTTTTGGACATGATGCAACCGTGCCAGTCCTGACAGTAACAGGTCGGCCCTCCTGAGAAGAAGACGAGAAACAAAATCCATTACCGACATACTCTGAGACCCAGTGAACTCGAAATGACAGGCATTCTCTATAGTTGACTTGTCTTTCACATACGAAATTTACAAACGTAAATGGTTATAAAAGGGCCGCCAACAGTTTCGTCCGCCACTAGAGCTTCTTAGGGCATAAATGAAAGAAAGAAGAATAGGTCCATTGGCGGACGAAGCCGTTGGGCAATTTGTAATCATTTATATTACTAATTTTCCTATGTGGAATACAACTGAATGATGCATCTCAATGTGTCTGTTTGTTTGTTTGTATAGTGTTTTGACGTTGAGTCAGACGATCCCAGTAATTATCCTTTACAAGGTAACTGAGCCTTTCAGTTCAAGCAATGCAAAAATCCTTAGTTAGTGATGTATAGACCTTGCCAAACAGTGTCCCAAAATATCAACTTGAAAACAGGCCCCCAGAAACAAGCAGATCTTACTTCCGTCATCATGTTTCATGTAGAGGTTGTGGCCGATCATGTGAGTCATCGTGGAAGCGACTAAATGAGGCTCATAGACGTTGAGGTCGACGGAGATACCGGCGGATTTGGAGGTGCATATGCTGTTGGGGACTCCCATGCCCGACTCCCCACTCTGGAACTGTTCGCCTCTGAAATACAAATGAAAATATACAATCAGACTGTTATTTGTAAGTGTGCATATCACGCGCTGAACGCCGCCACATCAAACGAGTTCTGGAAATCAAAGACATTCTTTTTCTTCATTGTCATCAAGTTGGTTGGAGTCTTTTCTGAATGATTTTGTTCCTGGCCTTCTACACCCAGCTAGACGGAAGTTCTTAGATCCCAACATTTTGCTGTTAAACGAGATTTTACAGATGATAGGCAGAAAAGTTTCTAGCAATTTAGATAAAGAAATACATGATGTAGAATTCTTATACAAAATGGAATGCAAACTGTCTACTAGATTAGTAAAGTGTAAATGCTTCTGATAAAAAGGGTTCTAGATTTTGATAAACAGAAGAAATGTCTCGAGAAAGAGCCATCAAGTATCTAGCCTTAAGAATGTTGTTTGTGAGCGTACCCACATTTACGAAACGGTTCTTACGCCTAAACTTTTGAAACGCTGCAATCTTGGCATTTTGAGCACATTGCAGTCAACATTTTACCAACCATAAAAATAAGCACTGGGCCTCGTCAGCATTGTGTACATTTATCAACATTTGATGAACATTGCAAACATTTCATGAACATAACTGGAGACTTTCAAATGTCTAAAAAAAATCTAAGGAACGCCAAATTCTGACCCTTAAGAACATGAAGTGAACTTTGTAACCCTTTTAGGAGGAATTCTTCCTACAGAACTGAAAGAGAATTCCTTTCGCCCGCGAAAGTTTCCAGTCGTGGGAAATGACAAGACCACGTAAAAGCCTCGACAACTTCATCATCTCACTAAACACCGCGATTTTACAGGAGTTTTCCTACCGATAAAACACTACAGAAATGATGGATAAAGTACTCAAAACTTACAATGAATGAAATCGACAAAACCTGACACTTTTCATGCGCCAATGTTCGTACGTTCAAAATGCGACTGCTGTTTAACAATGGGCCAAGGAAAGCCAAATTTAACGCTTGTTTGAGCCAGGCTGTCGTTGAAACACCACAGAACTTGACTGTTTAACTGTTTAAGCGTTTGATGTCACTTAGTGATCTTGACGAGTAAATGATGTTTCCATTTTAGGACTCATTGTACGTCATTAGCCCTAATTGAGTATTATCATTGACAAAGGGTTCTTTGTATCTAACTTGTGTAATGGTCGCATTGATACCGTTTCCCTAGCGATGAAGTTCATGGATGATGATGATGATGATGATGATGATGATGATTATTCAGGAGATGAACCTTGTTCATAAGGAACAAGGCCACCAGTGGGGCCATCAATTTACAATTTAAGCTGTCAAAGAATATGGCGTCCATTTGCAAGACGTGACAGCAGGGGTCAATCAAAACTACAGAAAGAAGAGATCAGTTACAAGAAAAGAATACATAAACGAGTGAGTGAATGAATAAGCTATAGCTAATAAGTGAACGACTGAGTGAGCACTTACGTGATCAAATGGGCGGTGTCTTTGTGGAACTCGTGCAGGTTGTCGCCCACGTAGACGTAGAAGTTGATGAGGGAGGTCGAGATGGGCTGGTTTCGACCCAGGTCGATCATGTTGCGTCCAGCCCACGTCTCCAGGTACGTTATGCTGATGCGCGTGTTGATGTTCTTGAAGTACTGAGGAAGAAGAAGAAGAAGGACAGAGAGTGAATACTACGAATGGATGTGAATGAAGAGTGGACACCTGCTGAGACCGGTGAGTAACAAGGATAAATACTCAACGGTTGATACGTAGCTACTCAGGATGAACATTGAGACTAACCACGTAGAAGGGATGAATGAACGAATACTAGGAATACCAGTGAACACAAGAGCTATATGAAAGTATAAATACTATTGTAAATACGAGGGAGGAATGTGTCAATACATACAGGTACAAGCGCAGGCAAATGCATTTATAAAAACAGTGACAAACGCGAGGAATGTATAAATAAATAAGGCATAAACGCGAGGAATGTATGAATAAAAACAGGTCTAAACACGAGGGAGGAACGAACATTAACAAAAGTAAAAATCGAGTTTTCTGTACAGCGTATAAAGCTGTATGGAATTCTCAGCCACGGCCCAAGAAGCTCTCAGCCACAGCCCGGTGGTAGCCTGCGTTGCCGAGACGCCTTGATCACGACTAACTTTAACCTTGAATATAATAAAAAATACCGAAGCTAGAGGTACGTTTGGTGATTGGAGGGTGGAGGGATGATCAGCAGCCCTCTGGCTTCGGTAGGTTTGAAGATCCGAGGGGGGACAGACAAGTAGCCGCCATCTCTGCTTTGGTTTTCTTTTACACGAAACTCACAAAACGGTTGCATCAAAAGCAGAGCAAATACGTCAGTGGTTAATGGTGTCTTGTGTCTATTTCGAACTCGAGAGAATTCTCCGATATGTTGACGCTTGGGATCTATTATTATTATTATTATTATTATTATTATTATTATTATAGATCCAATCACATTAACATTCGTAGATGACGCAGATATGCATTTATTGCTACGGACGAAATCACCATTATTCTTCAAAGGAATCATACTGAGAAAAACTCATAATTATTGCAATTATTGTAATTATATGAAGAACGGGAAAGACACGAAAGTCGTATACACAGCGCGAATAAAGAAAGGAGGAAAAACAGTATAATTCTGTTACTCACAATTATTATTGTAATTCAAAATTTTCATTCTCTGAAAACATGAAAGAACATTCAAAGCTTACTCTTACCGAACAAAATGTCTATCAATGTGAAAAATTCAGAGGAAATACAATACTACGCGGTTACAAATAACATAAACATTATTAATCCTACTATATGAAGCGTAATGCATATCCATATTGTTTTCTTTCTCTCTCTCTCTCTCTCCGTAGCAACAATAATCTAGGGGAAAGAGACCACGTTCAACTTCGTGTTCTCTTCGGACCTGGACTATTAAAGTGGATTTTGGCTGGCAGTCCCACCGGCCTTTGAAGTGTATTATATATGTACATATACAAACAATAACAAAGAACAAAATACATTAGAGATTAGAAGGTTCTCGTCACTTACCAGATCGGCAATGTTGGCAATTTGCAAAGCGTCGTTCAGGGCACGCACTCGGGAATAATTTCGCTCCTCCATCTGCAAAGAGGGAAAAGACACCACAGTGAGAGAGAGAGAGAGAGAGAGAGAGAGAGAGAGAGAGAGAGAGAGAGAGAGAGAGAAAGCCTTTGATTTGAATCGCCAGATGTCGAACTTCTAGGATAGAAAGTGATGGCGATATTTCATTGGTACAAGATAACACGAAGGACAAAGCACTAGCTGTCACTTACACACAGACACACATTTTATATATATATATATATATATATATATATATATATATATATATATATATATATATATGGGGATACAATCCACAATGAAGTAAAATCCTTGTTTGTAGTTTAAAATATATATTCTTGTACAGGATTAAAGCTTTCGACCATCAACTGTGGTCGAAAGCTTTAATCCTGTACAAGAAATGTATATTTTAAACTACAAGAGGATTTTACTTCATTGTGGATTGTATCCCCATTTACTTAGAGGTGCAACATAGTACCTGGCTTCTGCATATATATATATATATATATATATATATATATATATATATATATATATATATATATATATATATATATATATATATATATATAGCCATGCAGGGACAAACCAGTATCTATTTGAAACCGCAATTTGGTCATTTTTGAACCTCCGGATAAACCACATATCAAATATACGAAAGAAAGAAGCAAAATCCCACTTGGCAACAAGAATGCTGAAAGGATTTTATTCTGGAAATGGGGAAAAAAAACATATGAAAAAATAAGCCTTAAATTACTTGTGTTTTATAAATAATGGACAGCAAATTTGTTACAAATGCAGATGAGAAATATTCTAAAATTCAGATCATGATTTCACCGGATATTAATTACTGATGCTTAAATCGCTCCTTTTTAAAACAATAATTATCGCCTTCCGTTCAGTACGCCGGCTCTCTCTCTAAGCTTAACCTTATTGCATATTCATTTAACCTAATACAATATTTGTTTGATGTCTGTCTGTCTGTCTATATATATATATATATATATATATATATATATATATATATATATATATATATATATATATATATATATGGGTGGGCAGATTTGTTGACGATATCTTTTTGATTTATAAAGGTAGTGTTATTCAGTTTAATCGTTTTTTAGAATTTGTTAATAACTTGATGCCATCCATTAACTTTTCAGTTGAATTTGAGGTCGACAATAATTTGCCATTTCTGGACGTTCTGGTTCACCATGACCCTGTTACTTTTAACTTTACATTTAGTGTATACAGAAAAGACACCAATGCAGAAATGTACATTCATTTTTATTCATACCATAGCCAACGTATAAAGTCTAATGTAATCGTCAACATGGTAACGAGAGGGCTTCGGATTTGTGATCCACAGTACATAGACAAGGAAATGAAACATATAAGAGAGGTTTTCACGAGACTGGGATACCCAAAATATATTTTATTGACCAAGCGTTTACCAAGGCTAGAAAAAAACGTTTATAATCCACGACCGGGAAATACGAATTCAAAAGTAGTCAGTGTATTCCGCTTCCTTATCATCATAGTTTGGAAAGGGTGCAACATTTATTAAAACAGAATAGGGAAAATAGGTTGGATTTAGCTTTTAGATATAATACCTCGTTAAAATCAAAGTTGATTAGGAATCATGAAAAAGAAAGGAAAGATGACGTTGGAGTTTATGTGGTACCGTGTAAAGATTGCAATAAGGGTTATTATGGGGAATCTGGCAGGGGATTAGGTATAAGATTAGAGGAACATAAGCGATCATGTAGGTTGGGATCGAAATATAGTTCAGTTGCCAGACATACGTTAGAGTTAGGGCATGTAATTGACTGGGAAGGAGCGAGAGTAATTTACAAAGATAATAACGCAAGTAGACGCAGAGTAGTTGAAGGGGCTCTTATTAAATATTTTAAACGTGTTTGATTTTAACAAATCATTTACCCAAGAGGATGCTTTTTTAAATTGTTTGGTTCTTAAAACTGTAAATATCAGAACAGACGTTGTTTGCACCACTTCTACTGCCCAGGTTGTCTCTCTTTCTCCTGCCCAGGCATTGGAAGGAAGAACCCCCATTGCAGGTGCCGATGCAGAAGTTTTGCCGAACACACAGAGGAGGTAGTTCAACCACGACGATCGGCTCGTCTTTTGGCCAGACATTTGAACGAGGGAATAACATAATTAAGAGAGTTTGTTTTGGTGGTTATCTCCCTTGGAGACGTTTCCAGAGTCCTGCCTGTCCTTCGTAACTTTTTTGTATATAATTTTTGAAAAGAAAAATCAGTACGGCTGATGAGGTCTACTGATCAAGTAGACGAAAGCTCCCGTTTTTTATGTATTTTTTAATACAAATTTTACATAATTGTGGACTTTGATTACTTGAAGATATATATATATATATATATATATATATATATATATACACACACATATATATATATATACATACATATATATATATATATATATATATATATATATATATATATATACATACACATTGATAATTAATTATTACTCCATTGTCGTAGAGGCATATTCTCCTATAACCCATTATTTTAAAATATACTTTTCCGTATAGGTCATGTTTAAAAATTCTACCTTTTAATCTGTTGGTAAATTTTGAACGAGAAGACAAATAGAAAGTTGATGGGGGTTGGGGCGGGGGCGGGGGCGAGTTTGAATTACCACCTCCCCGTTCCACACACACTCACACACACACACACACACACTTACACGCACCTTAATAAGCATATTGCTGATGATGTTTCTATCTCACAATCAATTATTATCTTTTAGTTCAATTACTTTAGTCTACGACCATGAATTATTTCAAAAATATCTGCAAGTCACATTCAAGAGCTGAGAGTTAAATTTGAAGTCAATTTTCACAAGTACAGAATATTTGGTCCAGCTTGATTTTTTTCTAATCACAACACCGGAATAAAAGTGAAGTTATCATGGGCCAGATAAATGATTATTGTTGTCACACACAATTCATTAATAGCTAAACAATTATACTTATTATTATCATTATCATCATTATTATTATTCAGACAAATCCAAGGAACACTGTAGAGACAGTCCCCGGGTTATGTCAGGTTCAGGTTACGTTGTTCTGGACTTATGGCGCCGTTAACCACCATTTTTCAGGGCCGTAAGTGGATTTATGGTGTCGTTACCTGCTTTATGGCGCTGACCCGGACTTACGGCGCTTACAGCGCTGTAACAGCAGTGTACATGCTATTTATTCCTGCTATAATCATGAAGATTCAGGTCAAGCCAATTTTCGGCTTACAGCGCCCTGACAGGAACGGAACCCCTGCCGTAACCTGGGGATTACCTGCATTCCATTGGAAAGAGGTTTAGAAAGATTCAACAGGAAATGCAAAAATAACAAATTAATAAATAAATATATACAAATTTAATAAATATGTACGTAGATTATCAAACTGCAAACAGAATTGTACTTGGGTAGTAAATGTATTGCATCTTGGCTTGAAAAACCACACACAAAAAA
>NC_061109.1:19218986-19248986 GCF_015104395.2 Macrobrachium nipponense | reverse complement strand
CTCTGTAGCCATTGCCATGTGTCATCTGCTGGCTAGTTCTTTAGTCTGTCTCATGTATTGTCTGTGCATTGGTTTGTTGTGCCAGTCCTCTGTTCTGTTTGTCATTCTTCTGTCTGTATATTTCTGGGTCTTCGTCTACTTTCATCAGTCCTTCTTCCCATGCACTCTTAGCCCCTCGTCTTCACTGGTTTTCAGATATTGCCCCAGTGCTCTGTTCTCGATGTTGACGCAGTCCTCTATACTTAGTAGTCCTCCTCTCCCTTCTTCCTTTCGTGTTATGTATAGTCTGTCCGTATTTGCTCTTGGGTGTAGTGCTTTGTTTATTGTCATGTTTCCTAGTTTTCTGGTCTATGCTGCAGAGTTCTGCCTTTGCCCATTCCACTATTCCTGTGCTGTATCTGATTACTGGCACTACCCATGTGTTTATGGCTTTTATCATATTTCTGGCGTTGAGTTTTGACTCGAGTAACGCCTTGATTCTCTGCATATATTCTTTCCTGATCGTGTCCTTCATCTCTTGGGGTTTTATATCCCATCCTTCCATTATTTCAAGGTATTTGTATCCCGTCTCATCTATGTGTTTGATGTTGCTCCCATCTGGTGGCATTATCCCTTCAGTCCTTGTTACTTTGTCCTTTTGTATGTTGACTAAGGCACATTTTTCTATTCCAAACTCCATCCTGATGTCCCCAGACACAATCATTACAGTCTGGATTAGGGTATCTATTTCCTTGATGCTCTTACCATACAGCTTGATGTCCTCCATGAACATCAGATGGTTAATTCTGTTGCCTCTTTTCTTGAGTTAGTACCCACCATCCATCTTCTGTAGTACTTTTGTCATGGGAATCATGGTTACTACAAAGAGTAGTGGGGACAGTGAGTCGCCCTGGAAGACCCCTCTCCTGATATTAACCTCTGCTAGTCTTATTCCAGAGCTGATGGTGTTTTCCTCTGCCCCATATATTTTCAGGCATTCTATTAACCATGTATGTGGCATCATGTCGAAGGCTTTCTTATAGTCAATCCATGCCATGCTTAGGTTGGTTTTCCTTCTCCTACTGTTCTTCATTACCATTTTGTCTATCAGGAGCTGGTCTTTTGTGCCCCTACACTTCCTTCTGCAGTCTTTCTGTTGGTGGGGAAAGGTGTTTGTCTCCTCTAGGTAGTTGCATAGCCTTTCACTGATGAAACCTGTTAGTAACTTCCATATTATTGGTAGGCAGGTGATAGGCCTGTAGTTACTGGCTTTATTTCCCTTACTCTTGTCTTTTTGCACTAAGATGTTCTTCCTAATGTCATCCATTTGGGTGCATGGTGATTTGTGATCCAATGCTGGAGTTGTTCTACTATTCGTGGGTGTGGGGCCTTGAAGTTTTTGAGCCAGTATCCATGGACTTCATTGGGACCTGGGGCTTTCCAGCTTGGAATTTTCTTTAGTTGGTGTCTGACTGTGTCTGTCGTGATCTCTGTGAATCTTTGTTTTATTCTCCCTGTTTCTTCTTCCTTGACTTCCTGGAGCCATGTTGCATGTTTGTTGTGTGAGACTGGATTGTTCCATATGTTTTCCCAGAGTCTCTTACTTGGTTCGGCTTCAGGAATTTATTGGTGGTTGTCTTCCCCTCTTCGATGGCTTTATAGTCTTTTCTGGTTGGTTCCAAATAGTCTGTTGGTATCCCTTATTCCTGTTCATGTACCATTGGATCTTAAGTGCTTTGGCCTTAAGCCTCTGTTTTACATCTTCTATTGTGCTGTTTAGTCCCCTCCCTTGTTTTCTTGCTTCTTAGCCTTTTTTATGCCATCTATTTCAGTTTACTCAAGCCAGATCTCATCACCATGATTTGCCTTTCCAGGCGCCTTTCCAAGGCGGTTGCTGTTTTGGTTTCTGTTGGGTTGGTTGTGTTGGTGTTCGTATCCCCATCAGTTCTGCTACTAATCTTGCTCCTGCATATGCCAAGTTATTTGCTTCTGTGATAATGGTGGCGTGCATTATTCCCATTATTTCATTGACCTCACGTAATTTCTTGGTGTTGTAGGCTTTAATGGAGGGGATCTTTGTTCTCATTTTACCCATTCCGTCCTCTCTGTTACTTTGTCGTTGTTTCTTTGTGTGTCGTTGTTTGATACCTCATCATCTCTGTCGTCTTCTTGTAATTCGTTGCCATGTGTCATTTCCCTTTCCATTTCTTCTCTTTCTGTTGGGGAGAGCCAGTTCTTTTTCTTTATGTTTCTTACTTGGTCTGCCAGCCTTTGCTCTGTTTTTTTCTGGGGTGGGTGGGATGTTATTCCTCTCACTCCAGATGTTGACCAACCTTCTTCTATATCCTCTCTCCGTCGGGTTGC
Organism: Macrobrachium nipponense; assembly: GCF_015104395.2. Lineage (NCBI taxonomy): Eukaryota > Metazoa > Arthropoda > Malacostraca > Decapoda > Palaemonidae > Macrobrachium > Macrobrachium nipponense. The sequence continues at coordinate 19,246,643 of NC_061109.1, read as the reverse complement.
TTCTGATGTAGCATCTTCGTATTTCCTTATTTTCTTCTCTTGTTCATTTCTTCCTCTGGTTTGCTTCTGTAGCTCCAGTCTCTGGCTGTTGGTTACTGTCGTTGTGGTGGTCAGTTGCTGGATGACGACCTCCAAGTACCTGACCGTCTTCCCCTTCCATTGGGCTGAATACCTGCCTGCTGGACGAAACTCCTCTGTTGCCAGAGGTTACATTTACGTCGTTGTCGTTTAATCCTTCATTTTTTTCCATCATTGCTGAGTTTTGCTATTTAATCCATAGCTGGACCCTACCCCATCAGAAATAGGTACTCATTTACAGCTGAGTAGACTGAGGAAATTATGTTAAAGATCCTTTCCCAAGGAATCAACGCCAAGGAGAGCGGTCACCCATCCAACGACTGACCAGCACCAATGTTGCTTAACCCATCCATTGCCGACCTAACCAACTCTGCCACGGCGACACATTATTATTATTATTATTGAAAAGAAGGATCCTGTCTTAAAAATGTCCTGTTAGGGTGGCAAAATTATTATTATTATTATTATTTCGGAAGGAGACCCTCTTGTAGACAAGTTTTGTTAAAAATGGTTGCTGCTTTAGCACTATGAATCTTGTAGAGAGTCTTCTCTATTTTTCTGATGTCAGCTTTCTCTCTGTTGCTTAAACTGGCGAGCAACGCACCAAAGAACATGGTAAAATTCAGTTGAGTCATTTTGGTATTTATTATTGCTTATACAATTCTCTCTCTCTCTCTCTCTCTCTCTCTCTCTCTCTCCAACGCGACGTTTCATACAGATCTACAGGACATTTTCCAGCGATGACTACTGAGGGACTGAATTCCATTGGTTGTTGTTTTTGATTAAGCTGACCTTGTATCAGCACGGGCTCTTGCTCACCGAGCAGCCCGTAAAATCCAATTAGCGAGTCCTTCTCCTTATATTCTGTTATTGCGGGCTCTCGAGTACAGTCTGGAGAACCCCTGGGGCAGGTTGAGTTTTTATTGTTTCCTGGGAAGGTGACTCATATGGCGAGCGTTCCCGAGTCTTACAGACCTCAGGTGGGGAATATCACTGGGAGCCTCCTGATTGGCTTCTACCTGGGTGACGTCACCCCTGGTATTATTTTCATAAATATGTGCTTCACGTCCAGTGTTGATCATCTCATGCCCCGCCCAGGAGGGAGCCATTAGGCAGCACGCCCTTACAGTACACCAGCAGAACATCATGAGAGACGACATCATCAGGAATGTCAAAATCATCGGAAGAGCCCCTAACCCACGATGCTGCGCCTCCTAGAAGAGCTTTTTATTCTTGAGTAAAAGCCTCCCCTCAACACCACTCAAGAAGTGTTCCTGGTACCAATGTGTGTGAGGAGGACCACGCCCCTCCCTCCCAACGAAAGTACTAGTGAAGCACATATTTATGAAAATAATACCAGGGGTGACGTCACCCAGGTAGCAGCCAATCAAGAGGCTCCTAGTGATATTCCCCACCTGAGGAGGTCTGTAAGACTCGAGAACGCTCGGCGTATGGGTCATTCCCAGGAACCAATGAAAACTCAACCTACCCCAGGGGTTCTCCAGACCATACTCAAGAGCCTGTGGTGGCATAAGGCCAGCTTAATCTCAAACAACAACCAATAGAATTCAGTCCTTCAGCAGTCATCGCTGGAAAATGTCCTGTAGATCTGGACGAAACGTCGCGTTGGAGAGAGAGAGAGAGAGAGAGAGAGAGAGAGAGAGAGAGAGAGAGAGAATTGTATAAGCAATAATAAACACCAAAATGACTCATCCGAATTTTACCATGCCCTTTGGTGCGTTGCTCACCAGTCTAAGCAACAGAGAGAAAGCATTCATGAGAAAAATAGAGAAGACTCTCTACAGGATTGATAGTGCTGAAGCAACAATCATTTTTAACTAAACTTACCATTATTATTATTATCAGAGGGAAGTAGACCTTTTCTTGTACGTATACATGGCCTGTTAAATAGGATGGCAAATTTATTAGTATTATTTATTATTATTGATATTATTATTCAACAGAGAATAAGAAATGGCCCCTCTTTCCACAACCCTCCATCAAACCTACCAACATTTACTGAATAACACGAAAGAAATGAAACGCAAAACTCATCAACACAACGACTCCGTCTCCCATTGTTTGTTTGTATGGTGTTTTTACGTTGCATGGAACCAGTGGTTATTCAGTAACGGGACCAACGGCTTTACGTGACTTCCGAACCACGTCGAGAGAACTTCTACCACCAGAAATACACATCTCTGACCCCTCAATGAAATGCCCGAGAATCGGACTCGCGGCCACCGAGGCGGCAGGTCAACACCAAGCCGACCATGCCACTGAGGCGCTACTCCGTCTCTCAACGTGACTGTCAACCCACTGTCTGCAGTTATGCCTCGTCTTTTAGCCTACACAGGGTCGGCTGGTTTGAGTTAACTGGCTTGTGGCAGCGACTGCTGGGCATGCCCAATGGTGTGACAAGCTGTAATAGAGATTAGGATGCCCAGTGTGGACCTGAAGACTCTTCCAACTAAACAGAAAAGACACCTTAACGCAAATTTTTCCCTATTCTGTAAACCTCGACTGCGAAGGAAGATGTTGAACAATAACGGGTTGTATCACAGTTCAAGGAATAAATAACACACGAGGAAGGAGAGAGAGAGAGAGAGAGAGAGAGATGAGAATAAATGAGAGACAAAAAATGGGATCGATGAGGGAAAAAGCTCGGAATGGAGCGAGAGAAGACGGGATGGGGGAGGGGGGGGGGGGGAGGGTTCGTGGTTGGTGGGAAGGTGGCATTGGGGAAAGGGGCGGGGGTGGGTGGTTGTGGTGGTGTCATGGTCGGGTGGTTGGTGACGGGCGGGGTCGGGGGTGGGGGGTGGGGGGGCTGGGTAAGGGTGAAGGAAAGGTGAGGATGACGGAGGAGGGATATAAAGAATATATCGTAAAGTACGGAATGAAAAGGTTGTGTGTGTGTGTGTGTGTGTGTGTGTGTGGAAGGGGAGAGGGGTGAAGGAGAAGATGGAAGGGGGAGAGGGGGAATATGGTGGAGGTGAGGGAGTGGGGGCAGGGAGAGGAATGATGGTTGTGAGGTAGGAAAAAATGTGGAGGAAATGTTGGTAAACCTAATCATATCCCAATGCAAAATACATTACATCAACCCTTAACCTTTTCCCCCAACAATCTCTCTCTTCTATCCCACTCTTCCTTCATCTCTCTTTCTCTCTCTAACTCCCTCCATCTCTCTCTCTCTCTCCCCCACTCTCCCTTCATCTCTCTTTCTTCCGCAAAAGAGGCATAAAAGATTGCTTGCAAGCATCCATCCTCCTACTCCTCCTACCCCACCATCTCCATCTCCACCTCCTCCTACTCCTCCGTGGCTGATGACGATTCCTTAGTGACTTCTGCGATCAGGTGAGTCTTCTACAACGCCTCCCTCGGCGTTTACCTAGTACTATTTCCTCGAGTACGAAGCAAAAGGACGCGGCAGCAGAAATCACATAAGTAAAGAAATCAAACAAATGAAAGTAAAAGAGAGGGAAAATCGATAGACGACATTAGTTACAGAATTAGATGCTACAGGAATAATAACTGATATGGTATTTATGGTAGAAATGCATCAAGTCTTCTTATTACAGTATTATCGTCATATGAATCTTTTCAGGTGAGATGACGAGAGAGAGAGAGAGAGAGAGAGAGAGAGAGAGAGAGAGAGAGAGAGAGAGAGAAGGGGGGAAAGGGGGGAACTAAATATAATACAAGTTAGTAATCCAGGTGAAATGGAGAGAGAGAGAGAGAGAGAGAGAGAGAGAGAGAGAGAGAGAGAGAGGACTAATATACTGCAATTCATTGCAGGAGATGGAGAGAAGAGAGAGAGAGAGAGAAGAGAGAGAGAGAGAGAGAGAGAGGACTAATATACTGCAATTCAGATGGAAGAGAGAGAGAGAGAGAGAGAGAGAGAGAGAGAGAGAGAGAGAGAGAGAGAGAAATGTAACCACGTCTAGCATGAATAGTGTGCAGTTGACATCGCTGAACAGCAGTTATAATCCAGCCATGCCAACAGCTAAGGTGACGTCTCACCTCAATATATTTTCATAATAATTCCCCTTCCATTATTTCAGCTCCGCCTACGAAGACTACTACGAGTACCGCCTAGAATTTCGTTGTAAATTCCACATACAAATGATTTCGGTGGGGAATTAGATTCCGTAGAGTTTTATTGAAGAGAGAGAGAAAAAAACTAAAATCAATCGGAATTACAATAACTGGCAACAAGAACACTTGCAGAGCATCACGGTCGGTTGCTATGGTAACGAAGAGAAGGATGGGAACGTTACTGCTATTTGAAAGTCTCTCTCTCTCTCTCTCTCTCTCTCTCTCTCTCTCTCTCTCTCTCTCTCACTGTTTCCACATTTCAGTAACCCTTAATAAACCATACGCTTACACTCAATATATTCACACATTCACTCGCTGTCGTTCCAAAGATTTATCGTCACACCAGCAGAAGTGATCGGTCTCTTACCTGTTAACCATACTCATATTGATTCATACGTCTTAGTTCCGGTGGGCGGCTTGCTTACACCGCTGTTTATATTATAATTATGTCATTTCAGTTCCATTTATTACTAAAATACACTGCTCCCGACATTTTTAATCACTTAATTCACATCAATATTTTAAGGTCTGATTGGTTTTTGGTGGCCAATCTTAGTCTCAAAGGCCTACGTATGTCGGCCGTGAGAGTTTAGAATACGGTTTTAGATCATGTGCTGTTTCACTGGTCGATTAAGCGGCCGAACTCTTGAGCACCTGTGTGTGTGTGTGTGTGTGTGAGAGAGAGAGAGAGAGAGAGAGAGAGAGAGAGAGAGAGAGAGAGAGAGAGAGAGAGAGAGAGAGACATACACACACACAAAACTACGTCTGTCAACAATAATGAAATTTTAAACTTTTTCTTATATTTCCTGTTTGCGCAGAAATATTATACATTCGTGATCGATCAACGAAGGACTTTCTACCTTCATTTAGTTTGAAGATTACAAGAGGAACATTTATACCTCAGTAAACCGTCCAACTCAACGTAGAGAAAACAGACTGAGGACGAGTGTTCTATATATAGAAATGAGAGAATCAACACATCCTCAAATGAACAGAGTCCTCGAGTGAAGGGAGTCTCTCTCTCTCTCTCTCTCTCTCTCTCTCTCTCTCTCTCTCTCTCAAGTGTAAGGTGACCAGTTATCAGGACCTCAATATTAGCTCAGAGGTAACAACTCGTAACACCATTCCTAGGTAATTTAACGAACGGGGCATCAGCCTATATTTCTAAAAACCACCTTGTGGTCGCTACGAAGAATCACCGGATCTTACCTAGATAGTGACCCCGGCCAAGTTCGGGTGTCGTTATCTAGGACTAAGATTTCCCTGGGGTTATTATCATTATGATATTTTCAGTCTGTTGTTCACGTTTTTTTACGGTAATCCCCAAAAGGGCTTGTACTAAACACGCCGCAAAAGGTCGCTACAAGAGACTATCTTGCAGTTGCGAAGAGCGTTCATCTTGCACACCTTAGGGTCCAAGTTGCAGTCCTCGTTTCAAAATACGCTTGAAGTGTTAAGAACTTAAATTGTTATACCTCAAAATACCCAAGATTACAAGAGGAACATTTATACTTCAGTAAACGCAAGAGAATTTGGGATCAGCTGAAATTTCGGAAAACCAAATGTGAACAGTAGGCAAATATGAACGATACGTGAAAGTAAAAGTTGGTATATACCTCAAATTTCTACTATGCATACTTTTCCTATTCATGTGATGAAATGACAGACGAACAGAGAAAACTGACCGAAAACTACAATACTGAAAGCTGAGATAACGAAGACAGACATGGAGAGAAGTCTGGATATATATATTTAGTTATATATATTTAGTTATAGATGAATATATACATACTACATTATATATATATATTTATAATATATATATATTATATATAACTAAACGTATAATATATAAGTATAATATTATATATTATATATATAACTATATTATAATATATTATAAGAATCATAATATATATAACTTATATATATTATTATATATATAATATAATATATATATATATATATATAACTATATATATATAATAGATATAAATATATAGATATATATATATATAACTATATATATATATATAATAATAATATATATATATATATATATAAACTCAAACATATATTATATTAGATAATTATATAATTATATATATTAACAACTTTTATTTTATTATATATATATATACTATATATATAACTAACTATATATTATATATATATAGTTATATATATAAGCTTATATATATGATTATTATATATATATATATTATAGATATATAATATATATATATATACACACATATATAAACGCTCTAGATGAATGACCTCTACCTGTCTTCCAATCAATTCAGAATATGGAAAATTTCAAATAAACAGACAAAAAAAGCAACGAGAGCAGGAGACGCAGAGGTAAATAACAAGTTCAAATGAGAGGCATTTGTATGAATCAGTCTCAGGCTGGTCCCTTCAGAAATAAGATCACTCTCCCCAGCGTCATCACTCCAGTTCCCCATACGTGAACACCTTCCCCCCTCCCCCCTCCCCCCTCCCCCAACACCCCAAGGGGATGCTGTAAATGAGGATGTCCTGCGTCAGTGGGATGAAGACAGAGATTCACTTTATTGGATCTCCGGGCAAAGGTCCTCCTCGAGCTATTTCTCTTCATTTGGCGATGATTCTGTCACTGCTGCTGTTCTGTGCTTCTGAGGCAAAAGGTCCTTTTTACTTCCAAAACGGTTTTTAACTTTTACCACAAGGAACCACAGATATGGAGTGAGGTGCATAATTTGCATGATTTGCTTTCACATAATGAAAAATGCCCGTGGAATGAGCCTAAACGTGTGAACAAAACTGGCTGAGGACGAAACGAATAGTCCCTTTTGTTGGCAAAGTTTCGAAAAAGCAGTTTTTATTCAATTGTTCTGAGGTATCTGCATCGACGGAGATTTGATCAGAGACTTTTTACTTGAGCAAAGTGTCAAGTCTATCTGGAGAGAAACACACGCGATACTTAAGCTGAAAACAGACAGTCAGTGGTAAAATCACCGTCGCTGAAAATAACTCAAGAAACTGGAAAAATGCAATTTCGACACAGGCAAAAAAAAAAAAAAAAAAAAAAAAAAAAAAAAAAAAAAAAAAAAAAAAGGAAGGGGGGAAGTGCGGTGGGACGATCGGGCCGGGGGTCGAATAATATAAAATTCTATTAATACATCTTAGATTTTAGCAGACGCACGTCACAAGATTAATCCTCCACCAATTATCAGGGAAATTCGTAATATTTCAGAGGTGCAACTAACACAGTATTGCTATTTAATTGATTTCTTCTCGTATACGATTAAACCTTGGGAATGTCGAGGATCCGCATTAACTATAAGAATTTACCTAATACGCAAATTCCTCTCATTTACTTGCATGACGTACTTAAAAGTCATTCGTGGAAGTCTTGTTTCTAGAGAGAATTCTCTACGAAAAACTGGACTGTGTCAGAGCTGGGACCCTGAACACTCGTAAACAGCTGCAAAACACTTGCGTGACTCTGATATCACGATTCGGTCATGTGATGTCATCCACGTATACAATCTCTACCGGAAAACTTCTGGATCAACTGTTCGGGAAAACGTGAATACTGTTTTGACTGAAATTGCTGCTTTCAGGATCGCCCTTTTCAGAAACAATTTCTGCTGACTGGGACACATCCGTGAATAGTTCGGAAACAAAATGTTTTTCTCCTGAATTCTTTACCTTCTCAGTTTCCACAATTAGGTGTCCTTCCAGGCTTCTTAATCAATCAAAGCCTTGAAGAATGAGTAAAGATATCCCACATTTTGCTCACAAGAAATCGTTTTCGGTTCTAGGAAATGATGTAGGCAGTGGGCCGTCCAAAGAAAAATGTAAAATACACAGGAAATACCCAGAACAAATCTGTTCATAGAAATTTACATCTGCAATCTTCTGTCATTGCAGCGCGATCTCATTTCCACTGAGTCTGACCTTGGTAGGGTACCGAAACATTCTCGGTAATCTGCACAAAAAAAAAAAAAAAAAAAAAAACTTAAAACACGGATACTTCTACATTTTGTGCAGAGCCTGATCCTAAAATTCCTAAAAATGAATAAAGATTATATTTAGAAATCCCTTACAATTCCTAAAAATGATATATATACTATATTCAGAAATCCCTTAAAATTCCTAAAAATTATATAAGGATTATATTTAGAAATCCCATTAAATTCCTAAAAATGACATAAGGATTATATTTAGAAATCCCTTAAATTCCTAAAATTGATATAAAGATCATATTTAGAAATCCGTTAAAAATCCTAAAAAAATATATAAAGATTATATTTAGAAATCACTTAAAATTCTTAAAAAATTATATAAAGGTTAAATTTAGAAATCCCTTAAAATTCCTAAAAATGACATAATGATTATATTTAGAAATCCTTTTAAAGTTCCTAAAAATTATATAAAGATTATATTTAGAATTACCTTAAAATTTACAAAAAAATTATATAAAGATTATATTTAGAAATCCCTTAAAATTCCTAAAAATGATATGAGGATTATATTTAGAAATCCCTTAAAATTTTTACAAATGATATAAGGATTATATTTGGAAATCCCATAAAGGATTATATTTACACATCCCTTAAAATTCCTAAAAATTCAATAAGGATTATATTTATACACCCCTTAAAAATCCTAAAAATGATATAAGGATTATATTTAGAAATCCCTTAAAATTCCTAAATATGACATAAAGACTATTTAGAAATCCCTTAAAATTTCCCAAAATGATATAAGGATTATATTTAGAAATCCCTTAAAATTCCCCAAAATGATATAAGGATTATATTTATAAATCCCTTAAAATTAATAAAAAATTATATAAGGATTATATTTAGAAATCCCTTAAAATTGCTAAAAACGACAAAGATTATATTTAGAAAAATCCCTTAAAATTCCTAATAATGATATAAAGATTATATTTAGAAATCCCTTAAAAATCCTGAAAATGATATAAAGATTATATTTAGAAATCCCTTAAAATCACTAAAAATGATATAAAGATTAAATTTAGAAATCCCTTAAAGTTCCTAAAAATTATATAAAGATTATATTTAGAAATCCCTTAAAGTTCCTAAAAATTATATAAAGATTATATTTAGAAATTCCTTAAAATTCCCAAAAATGATATAAATATTATATTTAGGAATCCCTTAAAATTCCTAAAAATGATATAAAGATTACATTTAAAAATTCCTTAAAATTCCTAAAAATGCTAAGAATTATAGTTAGAAATCTCTTAAAATTCCTAAAAATAATATAAAGATTAAATTTAAAAATCCCTTAAAATTCCTAAAAATGATAAGGATTATAGCTATTTAGAAATCCCTTAAAATTCCTAAAAATGATATAAAGAGATATTAAAACATCGAGAAGCTATGCAGTCACCGTGAGGACGTTCGTTTCTAACAGATCTCGAGAATGTGAGGAGCAGGTCCCAATCACAAATACTGACCCCCTAAAGCAATATCAGGCTTAAGGAAAACTCAATTCCAAGTGCTTGCAAATCAATGACTTTCAGAAATCAGACGGGAATATTTCTAAAAGGGAACTCATACAATTACGGAAAATAAATTCTAGACGCCCTTAAAGCTCGAGGGTGCATCTACATTATAGTAAATAATACCATGAACACGTCGGCAACTTGTCGAGCACACATGACAATTTTTATTGGATAAGTCAGCGGCTTACAGCTGATATCAAGTATCGTTTCAGACGACTATCCAGCACTTGGCAGATTCGTTCTTTACTCAAGGTCGCTGACTTGTTTTAAACTTGTTTGTGATATGTATGCAAAGGTCCCTGACTTATTGTTAACTTCTTTCTAATATATATGCAAAGGTCCCATACTTGGTTTCTACTTGTTTCTGATATATATGCAAAGGTCCCATACTTGTTTTCAACTTGTTTCTAATACGTATATATGCAAAGGTCCCATACTTGTTTTCAACTTGTTTCTAATACGTATATATACAAAGGTCCCATACTTGTTTTCAACTTGTTTCTAATATGTATTATTATATGTTGCTACTTTCAAAACACATATATCCCCTCTTTGACTGTATAAAATGTTATATATAAAGTTTTGCAACATTTTTCAGATTCCTTAGCTAGGATGTCTTAAAATGTGAGTTCAGATTTCACATAACATATTGTAAAAGTAGTATATAACGTAGAATGTAAAGAAAGAGAGATTATCTCCGTTTGAAACTAGAATTGTTTCCCTATTATGTCAACGCCTTGAGATAACAGACCCCAAAGTCTCTGCTTTATTTTCCTAACCTGTCAATACATTTGATTAGAAATCTCCGTTGTGTTTGGGAATTCTGTCATCGTGTCTGATAAGGGACTTTTGCTTCGATCGAGTCGAATACGAGTCTTTGTTGAGCATAGTAATTCATAACTGGTTTCATACGCGTACGTCTTTGCTGAAACCACGTGTAGATTTCACGATTTTCCTGTAAAGTTACGTCATTTTAGAAGCTTCTAGAAAGGATTGCATCATCTTTCTCATACCCAAAACTTTTTGTGCAATCTCAACTGTCCAGTTTCTGAGAGCAAAAGATTTCATTGTTACTTAGAACCGCATTGCGTTCAGACATCTCCCTCTCTCTCCCTCTCTTTCTCTCTCTCTCACACGCCACTTTTGTTAAGGTAACGTAAATTGGACACTCGCAACTTTTGGATTTTAGTTTTGATATTTCTTAGAGTTATTTAGTATTATTTAGTTTTTGTGGAATCTGAACAAACATTGTACGTGTGTGTAACAGCGCCTTTTATTTTCATTTGAGAAATATTGTGAATTGTGGTGAATTTTTGAACAAGCTGCAGCAGAGAGAAAATTGGAAAAGGTAAAGTGTATTATATTTTCATTAGTTGCAACTAATAACTAATAGTTACAGTGGTTTGGTAAAAATTTAAACTAATATTTACAGTGGTTTAATGAACAATTTACATTTTTACACATTGCAAATTTTTGTGTTTTGTGTTTGTTTCATTTGAAGTGCATTTATCCTCTCTCTTATTGAAGTGTGTCTTTTTATTTTATATTCTGTGTGATTAGTACTTTCTGCAATTTTGGTATTTTCCACATTTTTCTGCGTTTTCATTTGCATTCACAATATAATTAACTTAGTTATTTTCATTACTTAATCGTTGCACATTTAATTGAATGTAACACTTGTGAATTAATTTCCAAATTTTCATTATTGCCTAACACTTTTGAATTTTGATTGAATAAATTTTCTTGAAATTTGTGATAAATTGATTTTTATTTAATTTTTCTTAATTGATTCAAGAGTTAATTAAAATTTGCTCTGTTTTCAAGTAACAGTAATTTTCCCGATATTGTAAATTTCACTTATAATTTTGAGTTTAATAATAAATTTTTGTATTTAAAATTTTTATAAGTGTTTTATTTCACGCCAGTATATTTATATGATTTGCTTAGGTAGAAATATAGAGTGGTAATTGATCTGTTTTCCTTCAATTTACTTGAAGTGAGTTTGAATCAGGGAAGTACTTAGACTTCTGAAATCAGGGAAATACTTAGACTTTTAAATTTGTTGATGGAGTGATGCCCTTTGATTAATTTAATTACTTGCAAGATTACCTCACACCTGTTTTGTTGAACTTAGTCTGATTTTCTGCAATACTGGTAAGTTGTTTAAGGGATCACTGTTGCCTATAGAGTATTCAGTCGTTTAGTACCTGTGATGAAGGTTCGGGTGTCTGGCCGTTGTGAGGTAACAATTAATGAATGGTAAGTGTAGTAACCAGATACTTGGCACTTCGTCACAGTATGCAAAGGTCCCTGACTTGTTGTTAACTTGTTTGTAATATGTATGCAAAGGTTCATGGCTTGTTGTTAACTTGTTTCTAATATGTATGCAAGAATCCCGGACTTCTTGTCAACTTGTTTCTAATATGTATGCAAAGGTCCCTGACTTGTTGTTAACTTGTTTCTGTTATGTATGTGAATGTTTCTAACTTGTTTCTGATAAGCATGCAAAAGTCTCTGACTTGTTTTCAACTTGTTTCTGATAAGCATGTAAAAGTCTCTGACTTTATGTATGTGAAGGTCTATGACTTTTTCCAACCTGTTTCTGATTTGTATAAAAAGGTCTCTGACATGTTTTCAACTTGTTTCTGTTATGTATGTGAACGTTTCTAACTTGTTTCTGATAAGCATGCAAAAGTCTCTGACTTGTTATCAACTTGTTTCTGATATGTAGGAAAGGTCTCTGACTAGTTTCAAATTGTTTCTGACATGTAAGTGAATGTTCTTGATTTTTTCATTCAATTTGTTTCTGATATATATGTAAAGGTCCATGACATGTTTTTAATTTGTTTTTTGATATGTAAGCAAAGGTCTCTGACTTGTTGTCAACTTGTTTCTGTATGTTTGCAAAGGTCTCTGATGACTTGTTGTCAACTTGTTTCTGATATGTATGTGACAAGTTACCGACTTAATTATGAAACGAAACTCCTACATCAGGATTGACACTCACGAATTTCTTGTCGAGGAAGAGAGCTGTCTCGATGTACTTGGTGGTTCCGCGGATGTCCCTGGCGTACCGATGGCGGGTCTGCTTCTTCTTGCGCCCGTGCCCGAGACGGTTGAAGGTCCTCTCCCACATGCCCCACTCGTACCCAGTCTGGTACCCGCACTTCTGGCGGATGTGCGAGTTCTTCGACTCGATGACGAAGTGGGGGTGTTTGGGCTGCAACGAAAAATAAAATAAATAACTAAATAAACTGAAAAAAAAATGGCGTTAGAATGAATTTTTGCTGAATGTAAATATTTAGATTTCAGATTATGGAAATTGGATTGCAAAATATGGAATTTGGCTTGCAAATTATGGAATCTGGAATACAAATTATGGAATCTGGATGACAAAATATGGAATCTGGATTGCAAGATATGGACTCTCGATTGCAACATATGGAATTTAGATTGCAAAATATTTAATCTGGACTGCACAATATGGAATCTGGATTGCACAATATGGAAATTGGATGTCAAAATATTGCATTTAGTTTAAAAATACGGAATTTGGATTGCAAAGATCCCAAGTGTGCAAGTGTCATTTTGGAAATAAAACTTATTTGTGGAATATTGGGAAATAGTATAACGGAGACCAAAGGTGAAACAATGGGACCATGAGGTCATTCAGGCTGATAATAAAGCTGAAACCATTACTAGGAGAGGTTAGAAAGCAAGATGGAACAAAGAATATAAGCGGAGGTACATTGAAAAAGGAATGAAAAGGGTAGCAGCTACAGGACAAAGGGTCGCTGCAAATAACCTTGAGTAATACCTACAGTGCGCCGCTTGAGGTGTACTGACAGGGCTAATCCACCTACGGGGGGATACGTGCGAATATGTTTTTAGGTATACCCCCCCAAAAATGTGGCGAAATTCACACTGAAGGTTGTGAGAAACGTTTTGTTGGAAATAGAAATAACAAACATAATCTTTCAGCCCAATTATTTGTTATTAAAATAATAGGATGCAGTAGTGCTGAATGGTTCAAGTACTGAATTCATGACAGCAAGGGGGCCATCTTTCTATCTACCGTATCGAATTGGGAGTTGGAAGAGGGAGAAGGGATAATAATAAAATAATAATGATCCTTTGTCTGTTTTCAATGTGAACTGTGGCATCTGTTTCCTTTTTCACAGGAAACGGACGAAGGAAAATGATAGGTGGGATACGGTTGTCAAAAGAAGAGTGTCCATCGCAATTCGATTAGTACTAAAGGGGAGACTGAAATGAAGTACTGTACATAAACTTGAAAGACGAGAATATGGTAAGGGATATTTTTCCTTGATAAAACAATTAATAATTCTACTTATAACTTCATGAGAGGTGATTGACTGTGAATGTATAAGACGGCCGGTTTTTATTCTGAATAAAAAAAAATGCATAACCAGAAAAATAATGATTCTTAGGACAATCTTGATAATTTGTTTCATCAGAATTTCGTCTCTCAGAATCAAAATGCTTTTTAAGACAGACACCTCATAAAAACAATCTGTTACGACGAAAGCACACCCAGGATGAGGACATTTCACGATAAAAAACATTCATGATAGAAAGAGTTCAAGATGGAAATCTACCATGATATAAAAACACAAAAAAACCCTTTCACAACAAAGATAAAATACATTCACAATAAAATAAACAAATTACAACTAAGGCCAAGTTCCAAAATATAAAACTTCTCACTACAAATAAAAAATATCTAATAAAACCTAAAAAAAAAAACTCTAACAACACACAAAAACCTTTCCAAAAAGAAAATAATAAATAAAAAATAGCTACACAACTAATGCAAACTTTCATAACAAAAAGTCTCACGACTAAAGAAAAAAAATCAATCCCTCAAAAAAAAAAAAAATTAAAAGAATTTTTTTCTTTTACGGAACAACAAACCTTTAACAAAAACATAAAAACCTTTACAATGAAATACAAAAAAAAATCACAACTAATGCAAACTTCCATAACGTAAAACTTCTCATGAAAAAAAAAAAAAAAATCAACCCCCAGAAAAACTTGGAACATTTTCTTTGTTTCTTTCAGAAGACTCACCAGCTTCTCGCCACCAGCCATGGGAGAGACGATGAGTGTCTCGTTTCCTAGCTGGATGATGCCAGCTAGGCCGTTGCAGGTCCTGAAGGCGGCGACGGCTATGGAGTAGTCCTTCACGGTTCCGTGGTAGTAACAGTGCTCGATCTGGAAACAAAAAAATAAAAAAAATAGAAGAAGAGAGGATATCATACCTGCTACATTCAAACAGGAAGAGTTTCCTGGTCACAAAACCTAACAAAACATTACGAAACTAACTCATTTTTTTGGTAATATAAAAATAATCAAAATATGATATATATAGATATATATATATATATATATATATATAATCTATTATATATATTGATTTTATATTGTATATACATTGTATTCACATACATACATATATATATATATATATAATAAATATATATATATACTCATATATATATATATATATATATATATATATATATATATATATATATATATATATAGAATAACTTGATCACGAAGTATATAAAACGTATGCTATGTATACTCAAGGTTTTTTGCCACGAAGGAAAAAATGAAAAGCGAGATAGCCAAGCACTTTCTGTCTAGTGCGACTTTACTCAGGCACAACTGATCTTACAGAGGAAAAACATAGTGAAAGTAGGCTTACTATCCAAACTGACATTACAAGATTAGCAATATGGTCGATTTCACTCTACAGAAACGAGGAATGCCTGAGGGCAGGATAAGCGATTTTTAGGCAGCCTCACCTTGAAGGAGCCCACACTTGTCAACAGATGATTCATTCAGAAAACAAGGAGGCATATACAACTTCTTACCATGAAATTTACAAAAATGTTCCCCCCACAAAAAAGAATTAGTGAAAAGACGAAAAAAAAGGAAGTAAATATATCGAGCAAGAGAGAGAAGAAGAGAGAAAGAGAGAGAGAGAGAAGAGAGAGAAGAAAGAGAAGAGAGAGAGAGCGAGAGAGAGAGATAAATAATAATATATACATGTAGGACTAATTAATTAGTAGTTCATTTATTTTAAGGTCCTTCATAGAACTATAGACACTTTGATTAGAAAACTGGACAGAAAATTAAACAACCTTATCGACAACAGTGATTGGACCAATAATGCTAGAAGTGATTGTGTGGTGAATTTATCAAGCAAACAAATAAGTGATAATGCAGTGCGTGCATTAGGCTTTGGGTTGTCTTTCTTCATTTGTAACAAACCCTCAGCTTTATCAATAGCGACATCTCTATATAAGTTTGAAAAATACTGTGACCCTCATTACCTTATTTATATGGCCTAGTTAAAACTCATAAAGAAAACAAACCTATGCGCCCAATTATTAGTACTGTAGGATCAATTGCCTATAAACTATCTAAATATCTTACTAAATTGTTATCCCCGCTACTTGGAACTGTATCTAATTCACACATCCGGAATTCTCTTGATCTTGTGGAAAAATTAAATAACATTGTACTAAACCCTAGTGATATCTTTGTCAGTTTTGATGTATGTTCCTATTGACTCTGTGCTAGAATATTTAAGTAATGAACTTGTATTGCATGAATTGCCTATGTCCGTTAGTCACATAATTTCATTGATCAAGTTATGTATTTGTGATTCTGATTTATTTTTAATGGAGAATATTATCAACAAATATTTGGTATGGCCATGGGTAACCCTTTATCACCTCTCCTTTTAAACTTACATATGGAATTTTTTGAAAGACAACACCTCCCGGATATCACACTTGTCCCCTTAAAATGGTACAGATATGTAGATGACATCTTTGTAGTCTTACCTGTTGGTACCGATGTAAATGATTTATTGTCTAAATTGAATAATTTAGTGCCATCCATAAAATTCACAGTTGAAATTGAAAATAACAATTTCATCCCTTTCCTAGATGTATTAATTCATAGAGAATGTTTCCAATGTAAATTCAGTATTTATAGAAAACCCACAAATAATTTAACATTCTTATTCTGGCCACCATCTTAATATTAAAATTTCATTTTTTTCATCCATGTTCCTACGTGCTTTGCGTATCACGAGTCCACAATATCTTGACCAAGAAATAAAATACATAAAAAAGATAGGAAACGATCTCTGCTACCCACCTCAAATAATTGATTTATGTTATCAAAAAGCTCACAAAAAGTTTTATAGTGTTGCTAGTAATGAAAAAGAAATGCCTAAAAATTTACTTAGCTTGCCTTACTTTCCTGGATTTGAAACCATAAAATCAATATTTAAATCGTTTAATGTTAATGTAGTGTTCTCTTATAACAATACCATTAAAGATATGCTAATTAAGAATAGTCCCGTAACAAATACCATCATTTACAAAATTCCTTGTAAGGATTGCCCATCTTTTTACGTTGGACAGTCAAGTAAAACTTTATGTGTGTGTATTAAGCAGTTACAACAGCCCAGACTTCAAATGCACTGTTTATCCATCCGAGTGAAAAATCTCATTGTATTAATTGGGGCGATACCTCTGTAATTGCTAGATCTAATGATTATGTTTTAAGAAATTTACTGGAATCAGCAATTATACAAATCACTAATAAAAACAACCTAAATCTTAGTCTGGGATTGTACCATTTGGACCCGTATATTTGTAAAATGTTTATGAAGGACCTTAAAATAAATGAAATACTAATTAATTAGTCCTACATGTATATAGTTATTATTTCTCTCTGTCTCTCTATCTCTCTCTCTTTCTCTCTCTTGCTCGATATATTTACTTCCTTTTTTTCGTCTTTTCACTAATTCTTTTTTTTGGGGGGGGACATTTTTGTAAATTTCATGGTAAGAAGTTGTATATGCCTCCTTGTTTTTTCAAAATGTATTGTTTTCTGGATGAATCATCTGTTGACAAGTGTGGGCTCCTCCAAGGTGTGGCTGCCTAAAAATCGCTTATCCTGCCCTCAGGCGTTTCCTCGTTTCCGTAGAGTGAAATCGACCTTATTGCTAATGTCAGTTTGGATATTAAGCCTACTTTGACTATGTTTTTCCTCTGTAAGATCAGTTGTGCCTGAGTAAAGGGTCGCACTAGACAGAAAGTGCTTGGCTATCTCGCTTTTCATTTTTTCCTTCGTGGCAAAAACCTTTACGTATATATATATATATATATATACATATACATCGGTTGAGTGATCAGATTTCTCCAATAAGAGAGAGAGAGAGAGAGAGAGAGAGAGAGAGAGAGAGAGAGAGAGAGAGAGAGAGAGAGAGAGATTCTTCATTCAGAACTTTGCATAACATTACATGCACAGAACGGGGCATCTGTTTTCTCCAGAGAGAGAGAAAGAGAGAGAGAGAGGTTATGAAGACAACCATGTAGTCCGGACAGTCGACTTATGAACTACTCATTTTAGTACTTTTCCTCCTCACACACCAAAATATAACCAAAGCTCAATTATTATTATTATTATTATTATTATTATTATTATTATTATTATTATTATTATTATTTTATTATTATTATTATTATTATTTTATTATTATTATTATTATTATTATTATTATTATTATTATTATTATTATCGGAAAATAAACCCCACTGTCTTGAAAGAAGTTACAGAAGATAACGGGAAACAGAAAAAAAAAGATCAGTCATTATAGGAAGATAAATGACTAAATTAATAGATGAAGATAATTATATATCCATGTATAAACAAAGAAACAACAATAAAAAAAGAAGCATAAAAGGACTAATATCACTGGCTGGCTCAATGCTACGCTCATTCAGTCAGGTTACGCCCAAGGGACAGATAGTAGTTCCGACGGAGAGAAAAAAAAAAAATGAAAAAAATGAGAAACATATATTTTGGATGATGAACCCACGGAAGGGAGGAGATATTTTTTCCTTTTCCCTCCAGAGAGAGAGAGAGAGAGAGAGAGAGAGAGAGAGAGAGAGAGAGAGAGAGAGAGGACTCAAAGATATGGTTGTATTTGGTGTTAGGTTCAAATGGCCTTTTGACAATATGGACTCTTGGACTCTTGAACCTTCGTTGATGGTTCAACTAAACAATTCTAACATTTTTAAAGACTATTGATACCGTAACAGCGAGAGAGAGAGAGAGAGAGAGAGAGAGAGAGAGAGAGAGAGAGAGAGAGGACATAATGGTCAGCGTCTTCAACGTCATTGACAATAAATACCGTTAAGCTACAGCGAGAACAAGAAAGTAAATCAGAGTTGAGAGAGAGAGAGAGAGAGAGAGAGAGAGAGAGAGAGAGAGAGAGAGAGAGAACGCAATAAGTCGAGGATGAAGAAGGAGAAGAAGAAGAACAAGCGTCCATAACGGCTCCTCTCAGACGATCTGGGCGAATTCTTCTTCTTCTTCATCTTCCTCCGTTTTTTGCGCGGAATCCCAATCAGAAAGCAAACAGACAGCCAAGAGAGCACCTGTGAAAACAAACAGGCAAACGCTCGGGGAGAGATATATATCTGTATAAATACGTCCGAAGCATAAAAGCATTCATGTGGAAGCAAAAATTCATGCACAGGGGGAAAGGTCACAGGTCAAGCGCGCTAAGGAGCGTGTTCCCCTCAGCAACTACGTACGTGCACGCCCGTCTCTCTCTCTCTCTCTCTCTCTCTCTCTCTCTCTCTCTCTCTCTCTCTCCACAATCCAACCATCTATATAAATTCTGGAATTTTATTCTTGTTGATGGTCTGCGAAGAATTCTTTACTACAAGCGCACCTACAAACGGGATGGAGTGTGTGTGTCTGTGTACGAGAGAGAGAGAGAGAGAGAGAGAGAGAGAGAGAGAGATAACACCCTCTGAAAACTTTCTTTACTTCTTTCCCTGAGAGAGAGAGAGAGAGAGAGAGAGAGAGAGAGAGAGAGAGAGAGAGAGAGAGAGAGAGAGAGAGAGGGAGTAACTTTCCGAATCCGTCATCAAGTCTGACCTTACTTACAGGGAACACTTGAGATTTCATAATCTAATGGCTGGAGGGAGGGAGGGAGGGAAAGAGAGAAGAGATTTTATAGTCACTCCTGAAATATTTCCATCTGTCTGCAGTCGCCAGATGAAGATTGGTGGGAAGTTTTGATCCGTGTCGACGACACAGAATGAACGGAGGTATAGGTTGAGATATACATATAAACTATATGTGAATAATTATCACATCATCGTGATTCATATAAATCATTCGAGCTACAAATGTCCTTTAATATCTAATTCGCTCTACCTCGGAATTTATATATTTTCGACCCACTGCATTAACAACAATACTTACTTTAGCCCAATAACTAGAATATTTTCTTCAGAGCCATAACTAAACTTGAGGCGTTGACGACGGTGATGATAAAATATTTGCAATTTTTGGTTTAATATCCTCTCCCTGGCGTTACGCCCTGTGATATAAACGCCTAATTATTGACCAGTAAAAAAAGAATAAAAACTATTTCTGCTCGTAGTCTTTTATCCCACACGAAGCCACAAAACGTGAAGCTTCTGCTTGGAAAATTCTACAAAAGGGATGAGGTTGTGAGCTAGCAGCCAAAGCTCCCTTTAGCAACTCATGAGAAATTTCTTTCTCTCGAGGACACTAAAAAATTATTATTATTATTATTATTATGATTATTATTATTATTATTATTATTATTATTATTATTATTATTATTATTATTATTATTATTATAAATAAAACTCGTAGTAGCATGAGTCTTAAAATCGTGAAACAAATCCACAGATATTCATTGGCACATATATTTACAGATAATCTATACAGACAGCCTTTGGGAATCTGTACAGATTTATCTTTAAATATACTTATATATACATAACTGTGGGTTTGTTTCACCATCATCATTATTATTATTATTATTATTATTATTATTATTATTATTATTATTATTATTATTATTATTTGTGTATGCTGCAAACATACCTTCTTTCAAACATGTTTTAGTGAATATAATGGCAGAATTTTCAGAATTTAAATTTTGTAGATTTTTTTTACAAAATAAATTCTGTTCTGCCATTATATGCTATGCAATGAAATATTATTATTATTATTATTATTATTATTATTATTATTATTATTATTATTATTATTATTATTATTATTATTATTATTATTATTCTGTTGAAAATGATGGCCGTTTTCAACGAATTAATCTTGATATAGAGGGTCTTTTCAATTCTCCCGATGATTCGTTTTTCCGACTCGGCTGTGTTGAGTAGAATTTCAATATTCAAATTCTTCATAAATAGGGTATTTGTCAAAAATATTTTATCAACAAATATTTCATTGCTGGGTCAGAAAAACGAATTATCAGGA
Organism: Macrobrachium nipponense; assembly: GCF_015104395.2. Classification (NCBI taxonomy): domain Eukaryota; kingdom Metazoa; phylum Arthropoda; class Malacostraca; order Decapoda; family Palaemonidae; genus Macrobrachium; species Macrobrachium nipponense. The sequence continues at coordinate 19,225,567 of NC_061109.1, read as the reverse complement.
GAATTGAAAAGACTTTGTGTAAGATTAATTCGTTGAAAACTGCCATTATTTTCAACAAAACATGTAGCAAAGGTCTACCCCTGCATATTATTATTTTTTTTATATATAACACTAACTGAATGACCGGTATGGCCAAGGACAGCCACCACCCAGAGAAAATCAAATCTAATCGAAGTCTGGCCACGACCATTGTGGGATTACTTTAGAAAAAAAAAATCTCGACGTAATTTGCATGGATTTGAGGGATGCCATAAGGCTGCTGGATTATGGGTAATGGTCGCCGAAATTATTAATGACGAAAGCGGCAGTAATTGAGGACTTGTTGAGACAGGAAAGGCACGCATTTGATGAAGGGACTTCGGGGGAATCAACTGAGTGATTGAAGATATGGATGGAAAATATGTAAGCATAAGTATCAACATACTGAGTGATAAATAATATGTGTGCATATATACGCATTTATACACATATATACATATATATATAAATATCAGTATATAAGGCCTTTTATACTTGAGACGTATCCTGTTTTAACAGGAGAATGTATATATATATATATATTATATATATATATATATATATATATATATATATATATAAATACTATATATATTTATATATATATATATATATATAGTATATATATATATATATATATATATATATATATATATATATATATATATATATATAGGGAGAACATACACACACAATGGGGATACTCTAGAGATGGCGCAGCTATAAATTACCTGAAAAACACTGAGAGAGAGAGAGAGAGAGAGAGAGAGAGAGAGAGAGAGAGGTCTTGCTTGGAATCGAGGTTGATCTCTTGCCTGCTGCCATAGCAACACTTACCACCCACCAACCCATTCTCTCTCTCTCTCTCTCTCTCTCTCTCTCTCTCTCTCTCTCTCTCTATTACTAATTGCCTGGCTGTTGTAGTTTATCTCATTTCCAAGATCATACCTATTCGACTTACTATTCCCGATTTGCTTACGGACATTGGAAAAAAAAATGCCTAGTACTATTCTGACCTCGTCACCATGGATACAGCCGCCTCTCTCTCTCTCTCTCTCTCTCTCTCTCTCTCTCTCTCTCTCTCTCTCTCTCTCTTCTAATGGCAATTTACTTACGTTTGGGACTATGATATTCAGACTTCTGTTAAAGGCAGAATATGATTGTAGGATGTGTCGATTCAATAACCTACTCCATATTTAACTGTATGTTACCTAACGCAAAAGTTTAAACAGTTCGGGATATATTATATATAGTCTCTTACAGGGCGTATTTAGCAACTCTTCAATGTTATATATCAACAACACATAAATTTTTGAAAAATCATATTCTCGAAATACTGACTGATATATTAAAAGATAAATTTCTTCTCTTAGCCGAAGGAGCCACTTTTGTTATATTCCTCATTTTAACTCGTTTCTCTTCCGTGTTCCCAGGTTAAATCTTATGTAATAAATGCACTCAAATTAAATACGAGACTCTACAAATCTAAGGAATTACAACGCTTTACATAGGAGCAATATTTCCTACGAGTTATTCCAGGTCAACTGAATGAATTGAACAAAAATAATTCATATGCTTAAGAACTTCATTATTGAACACTGCTTAACAATACACAAAGATGAGCAAACAATATGGACATGAAAGAGGAGTAGAAATAGAAGAAAAAAACTCATTATTAAAGGGGAAACTAATAAAAGGAAAGCAGAACAGAAAAAAAAAACCGTAGCCTACTTCTTGTCGCTTATGCCTAACGCCTACACTATAGTAGATTCATATCAACCGTGCATTTGATGTCTAGGCCAGTCCCTTACGACGCTCCTGATTGGCTGTTGATAAGCCAATCACAGGGCTGGAAACTCTTAGGCTGTCTCGGGAGTTCACATGGGTAGGATCTATGTCTTTAAAAAGTACCCCTCAGGAGGGGTGGAACATGGATCCTGCCTATGTGAACTCTCTCGAAAGACTGAGAGTTTTCAGCCCTGTGATTGGCTTATCAACAGCCATTCAGGAGCGTCGTAAGGGACTGGCCTAGACGTCAAATGCACGGTTGATGCGAATCTACCATAGTCTACAGCTATACCAGATCTGTTACAAATAATAATAATAATAATAATAATAATAATAATAATAATAATAATAATTCAGAAACGTACGAGGTTCAACCTTGGCATGAAATGGACGTGAGAACTGGAATGCTCCGTCAATACCTTATATATATATATATATATATATATTATAATATATATATAATATATATACATATATATATTATTATATATATATATAGATATATTATTATATATATATATATATATATATATATATATAATATACTATATATATATATATATATATATATAAGGAAGCCTCCCTTCTTACATGAAAGAAAGCAAAAACTTGTATTCCTTTCGTAAACTTAACCTCAGTCCAAATATCAGCTTCTCTGACACTGGCGTACACTGAGGTTGTTTTCTGTCACGTAAAGTGTCAAAATCAGCTGATGCTTCGTACTCAAAAGCCATTCTGAATACCACACAGTTCGCCTTCATATTTATACTATCTTTGCTTATTATAAAAGTACTTATTCTCATACGTCGCTGAAGGAGTGGACCTCATACAAACTAAGCTCTAGAACAGTGGTTCTTAATTTGTGGACCATGGACCATTAGTGGTCCATGCTGGCATTTTGGCTGGTCCACGGGATGTCCATTATACTTGGTAATTATAATAAATATTGGTAAAGTGCATCTATATCCCGTCGAAACCTGAGTGATATGTCCGTGTATGAAAGAAATATTTAGGTCCCATTACAAATTGCCTCATACAATTCGATGAATATCCAACATATGCTGATAAACAATTATTCACAAAGGGTGAAATACATGACTGATGTCTTGGCAATCCTGAATGCCATGTTGTGAATGACAAAAAAAAAAAAAAAAAAAAAAAAAAAAAAACTCATAACAAACAAAGCATGAAATCTCGTGAACATTTGAATATTTACAGCTGTGCCGCTAACAAAAAACTGCTGGGCGAAACACTAGGCCTGAGATGAACTAACACAGTCACCGGTTAAAAGGCAGGATGAGGGGCATTCTTGGGTCTGAGACGTCAATATCTGGAAATGGTCAGCCCTCTTGTCTATATAGTACATAGTTGTTCATTCTGATATTCCAGTTTACCTGGTAACTAACTCAATCAATCAGCTGTACAGTTAATAATTGTTCATTATGATCAATAAAAATATCAATCAACAGCTAAGAGTTTTCCTTGAGATCGAGATTTGCACTAAACTACTGTCGTTTTTTCCGCTTTCCGTAAAAAAAGTTTAATAAGATGGTAACAAATGGCAAAACACAGTCTGGATTTTATTCACCTCAATTCCAGTTCGTAGATTTATCTGGCCGTATTTATTATTTTGTTTACGTACTTATCTCTCTTTATATATTATTTATTTATTTTGGTTGATGATTGCTTTCAATCACTTGGAATTTCCAAGACATTTCAAGATTTTATTGTTCTTAAAGATTTGGGTATGTCTTCTTCTTCTTCTTCTTCTTCTTCTTCTTCTTCTTCTTCTTCTTCTTCTTCTTCTTCTGCTGCTGCTTCTTCTTCTTCTTCTTCTTCTTCTTCTTCTTCTTCTTCTTCTTCTTCTTCTTCTTCCCTGTCTAAACCGTAGTAGGGGTCACTGTTTTCGATAATCCTTTTCCAGGGTTTCTAATACTCATGGATATTTCACATAATAATAATTAATAATTTAATAATATAAAATAATAATAATAATAATAATAAAAATAATAATAATAATAATAATAATCATAACAATTAATAATATAATAATAATCAATAATAATAAAATAATAATATAATAATAATTAATAACTAATACTAATAATAATAATATAATAATAATAATTATAAAATAGCCCAGAAGGAAGACGGAAGAGTGGCGCCTTCTTAAATCCCCAAACATGACATTGAATCGAACTCAAATTGAAAGTAGCTTTTTTTACCCAAAAACACTGAGTACTGTTGTGATGAAACGCCTCTACGAAATAATGCAGGTTGATAAGAAACATTAACATAATCGACTGTGAGCTTTTTAATAAAACAAAAGTCTCAATGCGTAGATCCATTACTTTAAGCCTAAAAAAAATCTGCACAAATCAGTGGCTGATTTGTTTAGATTCAATAGTCCCTTAAATGTGGTAAGGTCAGGAAAGGTATAGGAGGTTAATGTGGACCAGTGAACTCTCCCAAACCAACAAAGACGAATGTTGGTTACAGGTATTATATTAATGATCGTGACCCTTTTTTTTAAATAAAAAAATCACAAAACATAGATCCACTGCTGAAGGGCCACTGAAATTCTTCCTCAAATCAGTGGCTGATCTGTTTTGATGGTAAGGCGATGAAGGAGATAAGATGCCAACGTGGACCAGTGGACTCTTCAAGCCCAACACAGAAGATCAACCTAACCAAGATGAGGATCAAGAGACTCACATCAAGACACAGGAGGTCCGTGGAACATGAGACGCCCTCCGAAGGACCAGAGGCTCTTTAGGACTCCTGTTGCTCTTCTTAGGGTCTTCCAAGTCCCTGATATGAAGCCCGCGAGAGTCCTTCCAGTCGTCCTCCGAGGAGCCCAGTCCTGCGCTATCGCCGATAAGGGAATAGTAAAACTTTAAGGAGAATCATTTGGGCCTCTGGCCGCTTTCATCCAAATCTTCTTCTCGCGCATATATCCACTTGTTCTCTTTCTCTGCTTCTTTACAAACATAATAAAATAATAAAGTAATAATAAGGAAAGGTTAAAACAAGGCTTGTACGGGACATAAGGCAATAAATATCATACGATGTTATGATGATTCAGACATCAAGGACATCAAATTGCTGAGACAAATATGGGAAACAGGTTTCCCTCGGTTAAGGAACGGAAAGCAAAATCATTTATGACGTCCCTCGGGAGAGTTGGTAGAGTCAAAATGTAACGACGCTCACATGAATTTGTTGCCTGCTTATGCTTGATGCGCAAACAGATATGGTATGATTTGATATATATATGTATATACATACATATATATATATATATATATATATATATATATATATATATATATATATATATATATATATATATATATATATATACCTGAAGAGAGAGACAGCAGTCTCTGAAATATAGTACTTTTCTCTCTACATTTTGGTGTTTTTTATGGGCTCCTTTTATTAGATATTATATATATATATATATATATATATATAGATATATATATATATATATATATATATATATATATATATTAAGCATCCACCCACATCCTCATACATACATAAACAACTGTAATATTATTACAGGTACACCACACTTCCACAAGAAGGCACGCACATCTGTGCTACCAATAGTATATATACCACAAGAAGAGTGACTGTATGACTAGTTACAAAACTGCAAACAGATGCTTTAGGAGACGGACATGAATATAGATTTATATGTCGAGTAGATTTTTTTTAGAAGTATATTTTTTATTATATATATATATAATATTATATATATATATATATATATCATATATATATATATATATACATATATATATATATATAACTGAGAGAGAGAGAGAGAGAAGAGAGATAGATAGTCTCTCTCTCTCTCTCTCTCTCTCCAAAATCTGTGAAATAACCCGCGAACAGAGAGGAGACTGACCCGCACAGATGGATCATTTCCTTGAAGGCGTCGCTGGAGTGAGCAGCCTTTCCCCTCTTCCGGCCCGCGGGCCCCAAGGCCTGGAATCTCCCTTCCAGCCGCCTCCTCCTGGCCCTTACGGCCTTGCCGGCCATAAGGTCTGGAATCCTGCTTTTTACCTGTACCTGGGTTACGCCTGCGTGCCTTGGGGAAGGGCGCTCGGATAATCGATTTATATCAGGGCAGGTGAGAGAGAGAGAGGGAGAGAGAGAGAGAGAGAGAGAGAGAGAGAGAGACCATCTTCCTCCCAGACGCCTTGCTACGCCGTCGCTGATTGGTCCGCGTTGTTGTCTTGCGCCGGCCCCCATGCGCTCAGGAAGCCTCTCGCTCATTGGGCGGCCCCGGGACCTCCTACCATTGGGTAGGCCGCCGCCGCCGCCGCCGCCGGAGATCTCGTTCATTAATCATGACGTTTATTCAATGTAATGCTTCTCATCAGACAGCTGTTCAAAAGATTCCCTCGACTCAAAGGTGGTAGGCTCAGGCAGGCAGGCAAGTCTCTCTCTCTCTCTCTCTCTCTCTCTCTCTCTCTCTTCTCTCTCTCTCTCTTCCTCAGTGCTGGATGGATGCAGAATTTTGCGTCCAGGGCTCTCACAGAGCCTCTTCAAGGGTAGGCTGAACTTTCCCGCGATCATGAATCACTTAAAATAATTCCCACCACGATGGAACCGAAGTCACAGGGAGAGAGAGAGAGAGAGAGAGAGAGATTGCATCTGTGTATGATATGCATAGATGATGCTTGCGTAACATTCACTGTATTTGTGTATGCATTTATACATTAAGCTCATGTGCATCCATCTATGAAATAGAAAAGTTA
>NC_061109.1:19208986-19213986 GCF_015104395.2 Macrobrachium nipponense | reverse complement strand
ACTATGATGGTATACCAAGCCTCGACGACCTGTGAAGAGAGGTGACTGAAGTGCTCAGGGAAATGGAGTTTGAGTCTCAGCTTTTTTGCAATTTGCTGAAATCATACCCCTCAAGAATGCAGGCTGTAGTACAGGCAGATGGAGGCCACACAAAATATTAAATTCTCAGAGAGAAACTTAAATAAATACCTGTTCTGAATTACTTTTGCTTTTGTCCATATCAATTTTAGTTTATGCTGTAGAGGGGGGCCCTCTAGTTTATATATACTATATATATATATATATATATATATATATATATATATATATATACATATATATAAGATATATATATATATATATATATATATGATATATATAAAATATATATATATACATATATGAGGAACTTGAAACATGAGGTAACAAGGCTTTTTACAACCAAAATGTTGGATCATATAAGTTGGAAATGAAATGTAACCACTGCATGGCTGTCGACGCGGTTAAGTTGCTCTAAAGGAAAATGTCAGTAGCAGGATTTTGGGGTAGCCTAAGCCTATGGGAATTTTCTACAGGATATAAACCAAAAAGCTTTGATCCTTTGTGAAGTGAAATGTGACTATAACAATTTGTAAGGTCTGCAATATCTTGTAGATCCTTTCAGCTCTTGTTGTTCATCGCAATCTCCATCACTTAAGCCTAGGCTAACTATACACCTCCATTGAATTTTTATGAACGTTTTGATGTCCATTTATATATATATATAATATATATATATATATATATATATATATATATATATATATATATATAAATGCTTAAAAAAATCACGGGTAGATGCATGTGACTTCATTCTATAAGCGAATACCACAGGAATATGATAGGCGCTTTCACCTGTTTATTTAGGCATCGTCGGGGCAATAATAATCAGGAGAAAGCGCTTGGTACTGACCTTCTGCCTGTCATTTTTCTTGTGGTATTCTCTTATATATATATATATATATATATATATATATATATATATATTACATTTATATATAAATATATATATATATATATATATATATATATATATATATATACATATATATATATATATAATATATATATATATAATCTACATTTATATGTAGATATATACATATCTATCTATCTATCTATCTATCTATATATATATATATATATATATATATATATATATATATATATATATATATATATATATATATATATATATATATATATATATATATATATATATATATATATGTGTGTGTGTGTGTGCGTGTGCGTGTGTGTGTGTATAATTGAATCACAAAAGTTTGGAACATGGTAAATGCATAAATATTAGCATAAGCCACGAAGGAAAGTGAAACACTGGAGTAGCTGTAAGATCTTTACTTAGCAGACTGACTGACATACATGAGAAACTAAGAGGACAAGGAAGGGTTGTATAAGTGACAGCTAAGGATTATAAAGGAAATAAGTACCTAGAATCCAACACACTTGGAGAATTAGTAACCTTCCCAAATGAACATAAACATGGTTACAATTTAAGAGGTTTACAAAAAGATTAAGTCCACAAGTCCACAGGGACAAGACAATTAAAGGATGATGCAGGGCGGCAATAGACCACATTCAAACCTTTGGTAAACAAAAACTCATTCACAAAACATTTTAAAGATATACAAAGAAAATATCTGTAAGGCAACTAATTTGTATTTAAGTCTGTGATTGTATCTTTGAGGTCATTCTTAATCATGTTACAAATACAAGGGTCTAAATGAAACAGGCCACGACTAATATTAAAATTGTATAATGGCAGATTATATGAGATTTAGTGATAAGACAACTTTTGATCTTGCAATTACTGAAGTGCCAATCCAATTTATCCGGTGGTTGTTTTCACTTAAATGAATGAATATTGCGTTAGATGTTTGCCCAGTTTTGACAGGATATTTATGCTGCTTGATTCTTACTTCTAAGCTCTTGCTAAATTGCCCAACATAAAAGGAGGGTCAGTCCATACATGGAATTTTATATATCATGTTGTTTTCCCTGGGACCATTTTTTATTGACATTCCTTTTAGTGTGTTATTATAGGACAAAACGAGGTTGAGCTCAAAAGATTTTAGCAATGATTTTATGGTTTCATAACCGTTAAAATAAGGCAAGCTGAGAATGTTCTTAGAAGTTTCTTTCTTCGTGTTACACTAAAACTTTTTGTGGGCTTTATTATTGCAAATATCTAATATATGTGAAGGATAACATAAATCTTTCCCTATTTTTCTTATGTATTCAATTTCTTGATCGAAATATTGGGGAATGACAATGCGCAATGCTCGTAAGAACAAAGAAGAAAATATTGATATTTGATACTAAGATGGTGGCCTACATAGAAATGAACATAAGTTAGATTGCTCGTTGGTTTCCTATAAATACTGAATTTACATTGAAATGGTTCTCTGTATCAAAACATCTAAGAAAGGGAAGCAATTGTCTTTTTCTAATTCTAGAGTACACTTAACCGATGGTACCTGGTTATTTCATTTATAGAGTAAATCATTTACATCAATACCAGCAGGCAAAACAGCTAAAATATCATCAACAGGAATATAAATGATATTAGGTAAATAGCGTTTTTCAAAGAATTCCATGTACAAGTTTGAGAGGAGTGGTGATAAAGAGTTGCCTATTGCCATACCAAATATTTGTTGATAAAATTCACCATTGAATATAAACTCACAATCACAAATGCACAATCTGGTGAGTGAAATAATGTGACTTATAGGTAGAAGTTATTCATGCTGAACTAGCTCATTACTATGATACTCTAAGATAGAGTCTATTGACTTTAGTAAAAAGATAACATACATCAAAACTAACGAATCTTTCAGTGGGACAAAAAGTAATTTTGTTTAATTTATCAACTAAATCTAGTGAATTATATAATATATATTTATATATATATATATATATATATATATATATATATATACACACACACACACACACACACACACTATAATAATATATATATATATATATATATACATATATATATATATATATATATACCACAACCACACACACACACACACACACACACACCACACACATATATATATATATATATATATATATATATATATATATATATATATATATATATATATATATATATGAGAATCAGAGATAGTTCCAAGTAACAGGGACAAGAGAGAGAGAGAGAGAGAGAGAGAGAGAGAGAGAGAGAGAGAGAGAGAGAGAGAGAACCACCTTCATTTAGATGTAAGATTGTCCTGCATGATTAGCGAGTCATCTAGCAGCTTTAAAGGGATTGGAGTGAAGTGGAAGGCATGACACACACACACAACACACACACACACAGAGAGAGAGAGAGAGAGAGAGAGAGAGAGAGAGAGAGAGAAGAGAGAGAGCATTGTAATGTCTATGCACCTACTTGCATGAATATCTGATTGGGTAGGGTTGTCGTGAAAAAGAAAACTAAATTCCTTGTAAACTGAATCACGTATTGCTTTTCATTAATGTTTAATGAATCTGCAAAAATTGCCAAAATATATTTACATTTTCGGATACGTATATCAGTGAGTTTTAAATCTATAAGTTAAAGGAGGTTCAGCGTGTGAAGTAACATTTATGACACGTTTTATCGATGCCTGATTTCTCAAGGATAGTAGGAATAATCACACTAAAATCTAACCCCTCATCAGTGGGTTATGGTTCCTCACCTAATGACATTGAGGTCAATTCTATAAATTATGTCATCTCACAGCTCAGCAAGAACATCGTTGACTTACTGTAATGAAACATCTTTATGAAAGTAATGATGAAATGTACCATCCGACATCATATCCTACCTTTTTATGGCTAGCACATTTTTCTGTTCTTTCTGACGAAGAAGGTCCACCTTATCTCATCACTGACTGCCTGATTTTGTGTATATTCAGAGCCACGTTTAGACAACTGAATGCCGGATTTTGGGTATAATCATCGCCACGTTTAGACAACTGACTGCCTGATTTTGTATATATGCAGAGCTACGTTTAGACAACTGAATGCCTCATTTTGTATATATATGCAGAGCCACGCTAAGCCCATAACCACAAGGTCTTGAAGAAGCTTCTGTTCTACAAATTCTATAGATTTTCACGAGAAGAAGAACTGCCGACAGACCACGCACTCGAAAACCCGAGGGCAAATTTTGTGCCGCCGATAAAAGCAGCTCGACTCGCATCAAGGGGATCCCGCTCCGAGGGAATAAACGAAGCGACCCAGTCGCGATCGGAACGCCTTCGAATAATCACAGGGTACACCCCGTAAGTATGAAATACGACCACCATCCATTACCATGAAATCATCATTACAAATGAAAATCGGGAATCGCACACAGGAAACCCCCCTCCCCCCACCTTCTCCAAATGAAGACGGAGTCGAAAGTTCCCCAAAACGCCATTAAACCATTATGGAGACGCTTCCATGCAAGGGGAACATTTGGGAGGTGGGGGGAGGAGGGGGGAGAGGGTAAGATACCCCATAAATTCAAGGATTCGCTAATCAGGCGGGACGAGACCGTGGCGCCATCTCTGGAGGAGAGGACCTTTGCTGTGCTGTGCGTTCCGTTAATCAGTCCTAGGGACACAATCGATGGGTGGTCACGATTCTGCGAAAAGTTCTGCTACTCCGACTTCGTTGTTGAACCTTACACGACCAGTGGTCTCAATTGTCCTGTTATCTACTGTATATAGGCAATACCCAGCCATTCTCAAGAGTTGCTACGCTGTAAATTCAGCATTTCCAACGCGCGCGCTCTCTCTCTCTTACACGTCCAGTGATCTATACCGTCCCGGTGCCTACTGTATACAGGCAATATTCAGTTATTTGTAAGTGTTACTGTATTGCAAAGTCAGCATTTCCAACTCTCTCTCTCTCTCTCTCTCTCTCTCGAACAAGCAGAAAATGCAACATAAAAACTCGCTCTCTCTCTCTCTCTCTCTCTC
>NC_061109.1:19201486-19203986 GCF_015104395.2 Macrobrachium nipponense | reverse complement strand
GGTAAAAGGTAAAGCTGAATTATAGAATTATGCGATCAGATTCAAGTAGAGGAGAGGAAGATGATAATTAAAACGCTTGTGCTAAGAGATATGGAAGAGGGTAGCACATCAATGTGAATGTTAGTAAATCTAAAAATGTGAATAGTAGTAAAATAATGTGAATAGTAGTAAATAAAAAAAATGTGAATAGTAGTATATGTAAAAATCGTGAATATTAGTAAATATAAAAAATGTGAATATTAGTAAATATAAAAAAATGTGAATATTAGTAAATATAAAAAAATGTGAATATTAGTAAATATAAAAATTTGAATATGATAAGTTAATAAAAATCTGAATACTAGTAAATGTAAAAAAATCTGAATAATATTAAATATAAAAAAATATGAATATTAATAAATATAAAATGTGAATACTAGTAAATATAAAAAATGTGAATATTAGTAAATCTAAAAAATATGACTATTAGTAAACATACAAATATGAATACTAGTAATATAAAAAATGTGAATATTAGTAAATCATAAAAAATGTGATATAGGTATTCTAAGTTAAATGAAACTAAAAAAAATAAGTTAAACAATACCATGAAATACTATCATATAAAAATGTGAATAATATTATATATATAAAAGGTTAACATTAATAATTTAGAAAATGTGAATACTATTAAAATAAAAAAATATGAATATTAGTAATTATAAAAAATGCGAATACTAGTAAATATAAAAATGTGAATGTTAGTAAATAAAAAGATGTGAATACTAGTAAATGTAAAAAATGGAAATAGTAAATACCTGAATGTTAATATTAGTAAATATAAAAGAATAAGATTACTAGTAAATATATAAAATATGGATATTAGTAAACAATAAAAATCTGAATACTAGTAAATATAAAAACTGTGAATAATAGTAAATATAAAAAATATGAACAGTAGTAATTATAGAAATATGAATAGTAGTAAAAAAAATATTAATATTAGTAAATATTTAAAAAATGCGAGTACTATAGTAGATTCATATCAACCGTGCATTTGATGTCTAGGGCAGTCCCTTACGAAGCCCCTGATTGGCTGTTGATAAGCCAATCACAGGGCTGGAAACGCTCAGTCTCTCTCGAGAGTTCACATAGGCAGGATGTATGCTCCACCTCTCCTGAGGAATATGTCTTTCAAAAGTATCACTCAGGAGAGGTGGAAACATACGTCCTGCTTGTGTGAACTCTCTCGCGAGAATGAGAGTTTCCAGCCCAGTGATTGGCTTTTCAACAGCCAATTAGGAGCGTCGTAAGGGACTGGCCTAGACATCAAATGCACGGCTGATGTGAAGCTACGATAGTATATATGAAAAATATGAATATTAGTAAATATAAAAAAATTTGAATACTAGTAAATATAAGAAATGTGAATATTAGTAAATATAAAAATGTGAATACTGGTAAATATAAAAAAATGAATATTAGTAATATAAAAATGTGAATAATAGTAAATATAAAATATATGAATATAAGTAAATATAAAAATGTGAATGCTAGTAAATATGAAAAATATGAATGTTAGTAAATAAAAAATTTAAACTAGTAAATATAAAAATGTGAATACAAGTAACAAAAAAATATGAATATTAGTAAATATAAAAATGTGAATACTGGTAAATATAAAAAATATGAATATTAGTAATATAAAAATGTGAATAATAGTAAATATAAAAATATGAATATTAGTAAAAAAAAATGTGAATACTATTAAATATAAAAAAAATATTAATATTAGTACATATAAAAAATATGAATACTAGAAAATATAAAAACGTGAGCACTAGTAAATATAAAAAAATGTGAATATTTGCATATCTAAAAAATTGTGAATACTAGTAAATAATAAAAATGTGAATACTAGTAAATATAAAAAATATGAATACTAGTAAATATAAAAAAAGGGAAAAAAATCGTAGTGAAAGGAACTAGGAGCCCAGGAGCGGGTAACGGAATCGATAATGACGTCATAACGATGCCCCACAGAGAGAGAGAGAGAGAGAGAGAGAGAGAGAGAGAGAGAGAGAGAGAGAGAGAGAGAGAGAGGAAAAATAATGCAATTTAAGGGAATGTAAGAAATCTCACGAAATCATATAACGAAAAGATACTAAACCAAATAAAAGAATTAAGATATGAAGACACAAGTTTGGACAAAGCAACGGCAACGAAGACGAAACATCAAATATACAACAAACAACGAAAACAACTAAAGAAAAAAAAGGAAGAAACAACGAAAGGCCGAACAGGGAGGAAGAACAAATTGTTTGCTCTGGGATCAGAGGCCTATGGAGCCATCATTAAAATTCAGAGTAACTGCCGTCGATCTAACGAAGATCACATATGAAATATTCATGGAAGACCTACAAAGGGGAAAAAGGGGGATGGGGGTGAAGGGAAAAAAGAGGAAGAGGGAAAAACAGGGGGAAAGGAAAACAGAAGAAGAGGGAAAAGAGGAAAAGGGAAA
>NC_061109.1:19176486-19196486 GCF_015104395.2 Macrobrachium nipponense | reverse complement strand
CAGAGGGAGATTTAGGAGCTGAAGAAGAAACACAGATGTGAAGAGTAGAAATCGGAAGACGAGAGAGTGCAAAGGGGAATAAGATAAAATAATACAAATAACATAAAATAAATACGAAAAAGAGTGAAGAAGTGAAAGATGGAAAAATGACAGCATTGAAATTCCGATTTCAAAATAGTATAAAAAGGACAAAGGCAAAAGAGAAAGAGATGAGGAAGTCATAACTAAATAAAAGAAGTGGAAACAAAATGTGAAGGCTACACCCAATAAAGGACATACCTGAAGGTCTGGAGTAAACGAGAGGAAATAGGAATGAATGGGATATGGAATGACGGAGTAAATAAGAGGGAAGAATGGATAAATATAGCATTAGGCAAATTCTTTCAGAAAGAGACATATACTCTTTGTAACACCTCACACGACATCGATGCTGAATTCTCTCCTTGGTTTCGTGTTCCCCAACGGAATTCTAGAGATATCAGTGCCACTCCGGTACTCTCTCATTCATTCCACAACATTGCACACAAGTTTCCCCTTATATTCCCCGTCTCGTTACGCAATTTATAAAATTTTTCAAAATCCATCTATTATATTTTCCCCTTCATGTTTAAACACTGACCCGCAAACCATTTTTGTTCCTTTTTCTACATCTACACTATTCATCCCCTATCAATACTTACTGCAATCTATGTTACCTCCTACACCCCAAAATACACCTATATATCTTCCTCGGTATATTGTAATGATTTGGCACCCTTCTCTCTCTCTCTCTCTCTCTCTCTCTCTCTCTCTCTCTCTCTCTCTCTCTCTCTCTCTGAACAAAAAAAAAAAAAAAAAAAAAAAAAACTACCCCATATCTTACACACCTTAGTCAGTTACTCATTTGCTATACAATGACCATACCAAAGCAACTTGAGAGCAATCCATCGGTTCCTCCTAACTTTCCATTATTCAGCTTCCTTGTATGTTCAACAGCTACTTCTATAGGAATAAAGGGTATTATATTATATACATACACACACGCGCAAGATATATATATATATATATATATATATATATATATATATATATATATATATATATATATATATATATATATATATATATATGAATACTTATCACATCACCGTGATAGCAGATTCGGTAGCATCACTGTCCGTTCCTGATTTCGTTCCCCGTCCAACTGGATGGTGGCTCGATCCCATGGGGGGACGAAATTATTATCAACTAAAAATTCCCCCTTGAACAACATATCCTCCTGCTTATTTTGAACAAACAATAACCTAGTAACCGTATCGTATTTCCAATGAGTGCATATATATATATATATATATATATATATATATATATATATATATATATATATATATATATATATATATATATACATACAAGTGTGTGTCTGCGTACGTGAGTTAACATGTGATGTGCATGAATTAGTACATATACCAGGATAAGAAAAAAATTAAATATTATGTACAGTACAACTATTGCTTACTGACGCTTTATAAATTTTAAAAGAAAACTGACCCAGAATTCTTTTTGATTTTGCCACTGTCAACTTCACTGCTCCCTTCCCAAATTTACTCGGGGGAAAGAAAAATAGCAGTTTTCCTTCCTTAATTGATTCGGTCGTCAGAAATCAATCATTTTTAAAAATTCCATATTCAGAAGACGACCTTACAACTTCGCATGCGTACGTACCTACATTTCTATTCAAGAAACCTCTAAATATGAAATATATTTTTTTTAATTTATGTATCTTAGGGATCTTGCAAATCGTCATCTATAAATACAGTGTATACTGAAGAAAAGGAGGAAATTCCCAAATATTTCTTTGAGAAAAATATAACAAAATTGTCATGAAAACTTTCTCTAATGATCAGGACCAAAGAAATGAGTCAGCAAATAGCATAAGCTGTTGTATTACGAAGTTCTTAACTGCTGTTTCGATATGAGAAAACTAAACATAAGGGTAGTTAAATATAATCTTTAAATATAAGGAAACCTGGTGAAGTATACTGACACCTCTCTCTCTCTCTCTCTCTCTCTCTCTCTCTCTCTCTCTCTCTCTCTCTCTCTCTCTCTCTCTCTCTCTTTTACCACTAGTTATAATAAACGGCTGGTAGAGCTTAAATTAATACAGAAAGTCTAAATTATTAATTTAAAATGCATCCCCCCCTCTCTCTCCTCTCTCTCTCTCTCTCTCTCTCTCTCTCTCTCTCTCTCTCTCTCTCAGTACATTAGTGTAATTAAATCTCTTAGAAGCTTCGATAAATTGTTCCGCCGCCGTGATTTTACTTCTACTAAATTTTTCATTTCACGCGAAACGTTAGGCACTGAGAGAGAGAGAGAGAGAGAGAGAGAGAGAGAGAGAGAGAGAGAGGCCAACCACCTCCTGAATTTTAAGCTAATAATCGAGACATTAAGTATCGATTTAAGTAACCTACTCTGATAACAGTTAATCGTGTAAGAAGAGAGAGAGAGAGAGAGAGAGAGAGAGAGAGAGACTACTGTAACACCCAGTATCATCCTCAACAGCTGGATAGTGACCGAATTTAAAGGAGTCTACCAAGGGCGTCTTTGTAGGGGGAATCAAAGCCCCTCTGCTGGAAATGCCCGTTGCCCTGGAAAAGCCCCGAGATCTGCTGAGATGGAAATGAACCCCGGGTCCTCGACCAGGGTCAAAGAGCACTCACAGGCTGGATGGAAATTTATACCTGAGGAAGGGTATCATTAGATAAATGATACCTCATTCTTTTTTTATGGTATCAGTATCAGTAAGAAGATCAAAGTTTACAAAAGAACGAAATACAATCAAATATGACCGAAGAAGATAAAATACACGCACACGTACACACACACACACACAGACACACACACAATGCTACAAAGACCAAATACTCTTAAAGGCAATATAAAAAACATACATTATCCCTAATTCCTTGTTCAATAAACCTA
This sequence comes from Macrobrachium nipponense, assembly GCF_015104395.2. Taxonomy (NCBI): domain Eukaryota; kingdom Metazoa; phylum Arthropoda; class Malacostraca; order Decapoda; family Palaemonidae; genus Macrobrachium; species Macrobrachium nipponense. The sequence continues at coordinate 19,193,525 of NC_061109.1, read as the reverse complement.
TTTTCTTCTTTACAAACCAAATGCAAAAATGCAGCACACAAAAGTAAAATTTATCCGTAAATATCTTCATGTACTTCTTCGCATACAAAATCCAACTAATAAAAAACGCAAAAACATAAATCAATCTGATTTATTTTGTAAACAATAAAATTCCTAAAACAACTCGAGCCGCAGGTTTCAGCCCAAGCAAACAAACGGACAAATGAAACACTGCAAAAGTCGGTCACAGAGCGCAGGGGACTAAGATGACATCTTTAAATAGTCTGTTGTTTTTTGTTTCTACAGAACAGTTCCTAAACCTGCCACTAAGCGTCGGTGTCGGTGTCGGTGTATTCGTCCCGAAGATGTGCAGTTTTGAAATTTGCAGGCAGCACTCTGCAGTTAATCCCGTGATGTATGGCGACCTTGCATTTAAGAAATGATGAACTGATTCATGGTAGCAGTAAATCTTGATAAGAAAGACATATGTATGCCAAAAATAAGTCAAGAGTAATCGCCGATAATCGTCTTGGCGAGGAAATTAAAAAAAAAGCAGATGCAAGGGCTAGCTCCTATAAAGAAATAAACCATTAGACATGACGATCCTTAAACTCTACGGGATTACAAAACCATATTTCATTTACAAAAACACAAAGTTACAGACTCTACTCTAAACACTCTACGGGGGTACATACCCACATTTTACTTATAAAAAAGTCTACATATGAATCGAGCTACTGATTTACATTAGATGTGAATATATATATTATATCGTTTAACTATTTGGAGACAACGAAAAAAGATCTCACTGTGATACTCTCGATAACTTACAGATATATATTATTTATTTCTTAGCCAACCCTTAATGGGAATAGGTTGACACAAAGGATGTTATAACTTAAAACTGCTAATAAATATAAACATACTTCCACACAGAATGCACACACACACATGTATATATATATATATATATATATATATATGTATATAATATATATATATATATATATATATATATATATAAAACACAAATGCATACATCATAGAGTTCGACGTTTATGAGAAAGTCCGCTGGGATAAAAATAGCTACCTTGTAAAAATAGAATAGAATGAAAAACGAATTAAAGACGAGAGAGAGAGAGAGAGAGAGAGAGAGAGAGAGAGAGAGAGAGAGAGAGAGAGAGAGAGAATATTTCCCTCCCGACCCACACTGGGTTCAAAAAGAGGACCAAGCAGACTGAGTGAGGGGGAGGGGTGGGGGAGAGTGGCAGGGAAGCTGGAAGACGGGGTACGTACGACGAGAGTAAAGGCCAGGGGGTTGGATGGTAAAGAAGTGGGTGGAGGGGGAAAGGAGGGAGGGGAGGGAGACAGAAGGAGAAAGAAGAGGAGCAGGAAGCCCGAGTAAGAAAGGGAGAAGAAGAGGGGGAGGAGGAGAAAGGGGGGTTAGGATGGAGGAAGAGGGAAGGGGGTCATATCCCTCCCTCGCTTACATGTGAAAAAAACCGATTCAAATCTGACGAGGCACCGCAGAAATTAGAGGAATTTCTTTCGCAAGCATCGAGTCCCCGGAATGAAGGCGCCAGTCGCTAACACACACACACACACACACACACACATACACACACACACACATACTAACATGTACAAACTACACACACTGATATATACGTAGATACGCTAACATATATATACACACACAGGATATGTACGCTCCTAATGACCGGCTTCAACCGATCACCTTCGAAATATTTTATTCTTATTAAAATGTTTCTGTTCGTTATCTAAACTGTGTACCTCTTCCAATCTTCTATTCTCACCTCCTCAAGAAAAGCATTGCATTTAAAAAAAGCTTATTGTGTTATGTAAAATTAAAAAGCTTATTATATAATGTACAGTGAGCTGGAAAATATAATGACAATTCTTTTTTGTGAATTCCAGTTCTATGAAACTATCGTTTAGTAGTTCGCAGAGGGCGACACACACACACACACACACACACACACACACAGTGTACACATATCATTATTCCTTCATGAGATAAGTACAGCCATCAATCAAGCCGATGTCAATGCAGATCTAAATATATACATTTGCACGTAAATGGAGGAAGCGCATAAGAAAGACAGGATTAGAAAGGAATCAATTCACAAAAAGCCCCGAAAGCAAACTCATATATATATATATTTATATATAAAATGTGTGTGTGTGCGCGCGCGCGTAAGTTGTGGCAGGCAAAAGAATCTTTCAACAAAGACAACATGAGGGGGGTCGGCACACCAATGGGCACGAGTACACCGCTGATCAGACACGGTATAAAGATTAGTTCTTACGACATTATGCAAAAATGTCGAAAGCGCCCACTGATGTTCCTGGCGGCTTGGAAACATAATCTGAAGAAAACGTATATGAAGAACGTATGAAATCGACATTCAAATATGAAACCACTGTTCATTCCATTTTCAAATGAACGTTTTGGAAGACATAGCTCATTAACAAGCAATTCGAAGGGAACAGGTGTTACGGCAGTTTGGTGGAAATGCAGGTTGACTTTCCTGCGTGAGTGAACACCGTCCCAAGAATATGCCTTCCAGTCAAGGGAAAGATGATCACAGGGTATCGGAAAAAGTCAAAGGAAATCAATGGGGAAAGTTCGCGTCCTCACGAGAAGAGAATCGAGCAAATATCTCCCGAGTTTAAAGAAAGACAAATCAATCAATGCGCTTGTTGAGGCTCATCTTCCAAAAAATGTCTGGAAAGCGCTGCTGTTGATTACCTTGTGTTGCATTTCGCAAATCCAGAGATGGGACGATATCTACTCATGAATAATCAGGCCACACAAACTTTCCCAGACACACAACAATGATTTGGGGTATAACGTGTTTCCCTCAAGGAGGTTATCCCACAGCAATCTGAGCCCTCATACAGAAGAAACTCAGCATCCAAACACTTCGCGGAGGTGAGCATGAATCACAAAGCTGAAGAAGCACAAAACTCAAAGGCGTTGGTCTTATTTGGTGACATCGTTGATGCTGTCCAAAAAGGAGTAAGACTGCAGACCATAAGATTCAGTGTCCAGCCCATGTCCGCTGTGTGACCTCATCCCTGGAAGGTTCACTGTCTAGCCCATGTCCGCTGTGTGACCTCATCCCTGGAAGGTTCACTGTCCAGCCCATGTCCACTGTGTGACCTCATCCCTGGAAGGTTCACTGTCCAGCCCATGTCCACTGTGTGACCTCATCCCTGGAAGGTTCACTGTCCAGCCCATGTCCACTGTGTGACCTCATCCCTGGAAGGTTCACTGTCAAGCCCATGTCCACTGTGTGACCTCATCCCTGGAAGGTTCACTGTCCAGCCCATGTCCACTGTGTGACCTCATCCCTGGAAGGTTCACTGTCAAGCCCTGTCCCACTGTGTGACCTCATCCCTGGAAGGTTCACTGTCACCACCCATGTCCGCTGATGTGACCATCCAAAGCCCTGGAAGGTTCCACTCTGTCCAGCCCCATGTTTCACCCTGTGTTGACATAGCCCTGGAAGGTTCACTTGTCCAGCCCCATGTCCACTGTGTGTGACCTCCATCCCTGGAAGCGGTTCAACTTGCCCAGCCCATGTCCACTGTGTTGAACCGTCCATCCCTGGAAGGTTCACCTGTCCAGCCCATGTCCCACTGTGTGACCTCATCCCTGGAAGGTTCACTGTCCAGCCCATGTCCACTGTGTGACCTCATCCCTGGAGGGTTCACTGTGTTTTTACGTTGCATGGAACCAGTGGCTATTAAGCAAAGGGACCAACGGCTTTACGTGACTTCCGAACCACGTCGAGAGTGAACTTCTATCACCAGAAATACACATCTCTCACTCCTCAATGGAATATTCGAGAATCGAACTCGCGGCCACCGAGGTGGAACGCCAATACCATACCAACCGCGCCACTGAGGTCTCACTTCCCGTCCACGAATAAAGGGCATTCACTATCACAAGGATCCTCAAGCAAGCCACAAGAAAGTCACAGATATGCTCCAGAATATATTTAAAAAATTACAGTCATATAACTGATGAACAAGGAAAATTAGTTATTTTAGATAAGTCTGATACGAAGAAAATGCAATTTTAGCACAAAATAACTGTTGCAGAGTAACGGAAAATATACGGCATATATCAGATCACAAGCCCCAAGATGAAATTAGGTTATTATATAATGCATACAAAAGTATTATATTTTCGTGTAAAGTACTGCTCGACGAGAAGACCCTCCGGGACCATTCTCAAAATTACATCTTAAAAAATATTTAACGCACAAATTGCCTGAATACAAAGGAGGTAATACTCCTACTACAGAGAGAGAGAGAGAGAGAGAGAATTACGGCAGAACTTGAAAACAGAATTCCTTAAAAAAAGAAAAAGAAAGGAGTAGGCCACTTTATTCCCCCCTTGCGACTAACTGTACACGCAGAAGTTTTAATGAGAAACTTCTATATATATATATATATAAATATAATTCCTGGTTCCTGCCTCCCGGAAGGCCAAAGGATAAAAGACCGCAGTTCTATGATTTGGGGGTGCGGGGGAGGTGGGGGGGGGGGAGGAGAATGGAGATGGGGGGAGGGGGGAGGGGGAAGGCACGATCTCCGTGTCAGGCAGTCTTTTTCATAGGGCACGCATTTTTCACCGATGCGTTAAAGGTTCTCAGTTTTACTTCAACCGTTACACTCCGCCAACCCCCGCCCACACCCCCCACACAGGCTTTACCTTGTCTCATGACACTTTCCCCCCCTCCCCCACATCATCCCCTACCGCTTTTTAGAGGCTGATGCCTCTGCAACATCTGCCGTTGGTGTTGCTGCTACTTCTGCTGGCTGGCCCCTGGTCTTCTTCTGCTGTACTGCAGAGGCTATTTCCCCATCGCTAACCAGTTTTCCATTGCTACAAACCTCACCGCTTCTTCTTCTTCTTCTTCTTCTTCTTGTGCCGCTACATTTTATAAGGGCCCCTGTGAATGCTAGGGACACACTACCTCTCTCTCCCTTTGTGTTTGCCTTTACAGCGCAGCAGTAAAAGTTCGTCGCTATGCAGTGACTCCGGGCTAAGTAAAACTGCTACGGAGCAAAGGGATAGTACTACGGCACTAGCCCTCCTTATCTCGAGTTTGTTCTTTTAAGCGACTCTCTTCACTTGCTGGGCCGTTAATCAAACAAACAAAAATACATATATAAGCTTTTTTCCGTAGCTGAAGAGGCTGGGAGAGCCCCCATTATCTTTCTTTATTACGTAACAATTGAAAGTTTTGTTTCCTTTCTTATGAAACAATCTACAGTTTAGGTGAATAAACGGGTTAACACGCTTTCTTTTGAGATAGATCGAGTACATACATATATTTACGGTAAAAGGTACAGAGATAATGCTTTGCAAAACTCAACAGGATTGCAGATACATATAATCTAAAATGACAGTGAACATGAACAATTACCAAAGAAACTGATTATCGTTATAAATATTACCATAAAAAAGAGAGATCTGAGTAATTCTCAGAGGAAATTAAAAGAAGTAAATAATTGCTTAAAAACATGAAGAGACACAGAGTCGTTATATGTCCTGATTAATCCCCCAAATAAAAATGTATTGTTTACGAAGATGGTGTCAATTCATCTTCAAAACAAGATTCAAATTCCCCAAAATAAAAAAATAAAAATGTATTTTAACAAGACGGTGCCAATTCACTTTCAAAACAAGACACAAAATCCCCGAAATAAGAATGTAATTCATTGCTTAGTAAGACGGTCTCAATTCATTCCCAAAACAAGACACAAATTCCCAAAACAAAAATGTAATTCATTGCTTAGCAAGACTGTGTCCATTCATTCCCAAAACAAGATGCAAATTCCCAAAGCAAAAATGTAATTCATTGCTTAGCAAAACGGTGTCAATTCATTCCCAAAACAAGACGTAAATTCCAAAAATAAAAAAAAATGTAATTCATTAGTAAGATTGTGTCAATTCATTCCCAAAACAAGACGCAAATTCCCAAAACAAAAGTGTAATTCATTGCTTAGCAAGACGGTGTCAATTCATTCACAAAACAAGTCGCAAATTCCCAAAATAAAAATGTAATTCATTGCTTAGCAAGACGGTGTCAATTCATTTTCGAAACAAGGCGCAAACTCGTACCCCAAGATAAACGACCGTGTTAAGTTACAAAGAACAAACCGGATCCAGACGACCCTCTCTGCACAGATGATCCCAAACTTAAAGAAACGGGACAAAGGAGAGACTGCCAACGTTACAGCTCGCGAAGATGAAACGGCCCCTCTATGAGAAGTACCTCATTGTATTCTTGAAACTGCCACTATTTTCACTCAACCAGCTGGTAGAAGAGAGAGAGAGAGAGAGAGAGAGAGAGAGAGAGAGAGAGAGAGAGAGAGAGAGAGAGAGAGAGACCACAATGGACGCAAATTCATTTCCTCTAATGGATAAGAGTCTCTTTGCAAAAGAAGGGAAAGGTTGGGGGAAGAAGTTTAAAGGGAAATATAACACTTTAAGAAATAGGTTTGTAACTAATATGCACATTTTTACGCGGGCGTATAATCCTCTCAAGAACAAGAGAATAACCCGAAATAACTTACTGACAACCGAAATCACGAATTTATGTCCCTGGACACTGACGTTACTCAGATAAATAACTTTTGAATGTGAAATGAATCACTCAAATGTTAAATCAAAAACTAAAACGTCCCTATTTTGTTCTCAGTAACGAGATCGAATGGAGAAAATCTCGTCTCTAAGTCTCCGTCAAAAAGAGATCGTGATCAAATGTTACCCGACCGCCTTTCCTATGGGAGACAATGCTACCTCATACCTGACGTCAATTCACTATAACTTCAAAGAAATCCTCGTTGGGTTCATTTTAATTGACGCCTTCTACACATTAACCGCAAAAGGGGTTCCAATAGGATCTCCCAGTTCGTCACAACTTTGGTGTATAACTAAACAGTTAAACTAAACAGTAGAGCTTTTTTTTTTTCAACTCCCAAACTCTAGACCCCTTTTCATAAACTACCAGAGTTACACAGGCTCGACAGTGGTATCGAAATTCTTATACGCCTGCCTCCTTCCCTCACACCCCCCTTCCTCTCTCTCTCTCTCTCTCTCTCTCTCTCTCTCTCTCTCTCTCTCTCTCGTTTCCTGGCTGCTGCTCCCTTAGGCTGTCACTCAGCATATTGATCTTCCTCATCGTTTTCGTCACCCTCTACTCTCTACGATAAGAGACATCATGTTTACCTGGTACGTTAAGGAAGCCGAGAGATTCTCCTACATGTATTTTGTTTTAAAACCAGCTCACATCGCTTCACGTCACCTGCTTCTAGTACATAATTGTTCTCCCAAGACATTTTAATTTACATGTCTCTCTCTCTCTCTCTCTCTCTCTCTCTCTCTCTCTCTCTCTCTCTCTCTCTCTCTCTCTCTCGCTTATCATCACTTTGTCTTACATTCGCTTTAGTGAGACATTATTTCTGAAGGGTCTTCGCGTCCAAAAAAAAAACAAAAAACAAAAACAAATATATACTTGCGTACAGACAAACATATATAAGTTATATATATAAAAATACATGTGTACTATAATATATATATAGTATATATATATATATATATATATATATATATATACAACATAAAGAACAGCCACGGCAATTAAGAGCTATCTACGTGAATTCGCCTGAACCCAGATCAATGCACAATCATAAGATTAATCATACTAAGAGCCAGCAAGCAAGGGAAGGCAATATCCTTTTATTATGCTAGACAGTCACGCACAAGTTTCTCTCATGGATCAAAGTGATTATACAATATCATAATCATTTGTATCCACATATCATATATCACAAAATTGAAACACTACTTCACTGTGTATACATATTCATACTACTCGAGTTATTCTTCAATAAGACGGGATGGTTTTTAGTCCAGATTCTTTAATCTATAAAAAGTACCAAGACAGCTTTCGAAGGCATACAGTTCTCTTCATCAGGTACTGATGAACTGTGGAGATAACACCTACATTAGGGTATATATATATATATATATATATATAGTATATATATATATATATATATATATATGTGTGTGTGTGTGTGTACTATGTGCTTCTAACCAAAATCTGTTATTTCCTTTTTTCTAATCTTTGGAATGATCTTCATATATAATATATATTTTTATATATATATATATATATATATATCTATATATATATATATATATATATATATATATATATATATATATCATTGCTGAAACCTTAATGAGAAACCTGAAATGGTATGGGCTAAGGACCCCACCTTAGAAAGCATTTCCAAACAGAACACGGAACCAAGAATTAAACAAAAAAGAACAATAAAATAAAGAAAAATTTTGAGATACATGACCAATGACAATGAATCATATCAATTATATATAAACTATGAAGTGATGATCTAGTCAGACTGAAAAAAAAGAGAAAATGTGCCAGTTGGAATCTCTGATGTTTCGACTCCTAGGGAAAGGGAACCAAACTTTCAGAAAAAACTGTTGTAAGGAATCTGACAGAAGAAAAGGCAAGAATATTAGAAGTCAGTTCATGACCTAGTATTATTATTATTACTATTATTATCATTATGATTCAGAAGATGAACCCTATTCACAGAAAAATGCCCAACGGGGCCACTGACTTGAAATTCAAGCTTCCAAAGAATATGGTGCCCATTCGAAAGAAGTCACAGAAGGTCATGATAAACACAGAAAAAGGAGATCAGTCATCAGTAAAACAGATACATCAACCAAGAGAAAAGTGTCAGTAAAATATTAAAATATAATTTGAATTGTATTGAGGCAGTAATGAATTGCATCTTCGCTTAAACTTCCTGAGTTCCAAGTTGCACCTTGACAGTCTGCCCAGCGAGGTACTCCATGAATGACCTGCCTCAGCCTCACATGAATATCGAACTCAAGAAGAATTTTCGTAGAAATCTCATTTTTTCCTGCAATTCAAGATGCGAGTCAGCTTCCAAAGACCATATTGATTGAATACAGAATTTAGGCCAAAGACCAAGCACTGGGACCTAAGAGGTCATTCAGCGCTGAAACGGAAACTAACAGTAGAGGGTTTGAAAGAAGTAACAGGAGGAAAACCTCAAAGCAGTTGCACTGTGAATCAACTATTAGGAGAAGGTGGGGATTCAGACGGAAGAAAGAGAATATGAAAGGAGGTACAGTAAAAGGAATGAAAAGGGTTGCAGCTAGGGGTAGTCAAGACACTTCCGCAGGCAATACGGCAAGGTAATAAAACTGATACTCTTATTAAAATAACACGAGTACATAAAACAAATGCAAGTATTTATCAATGCTGGAACATATCACAATACAAATTCTCTTAACAAAAATTTCTACTTTACTGTAACCGTCTTTGAAAAGTCACCATGAATCTGAAAATACTACTTACGGCCCTGCCTAAATAATAATACATCGGGTCAAACTCATATTCAGGTACGAAAACCAAACGACTTTAAAACCAGAACCAAACACACACACACTCGAAATATCCAGCGTATGCAAACGAGCATGAAAATTAGCTCGCAGACATCAAACAAAGGCTACGAGAAGAAGAAGAAGAAAAAAAATCGAAGACAAAAATTGAAGACCTCGAGAGCAGCGTTATCGGAACTATTTAATGTTACGATAAACGAAGCCATTCCAGCCTAATTAATTCGTCGACCATTTTATGACTCTTCCAAGACGCAGCGAACAATCCTTCCAAAACACAGAGGGCGCTCGAGGACGTGGCTCGGAAATAGTCAAATTCTCCCGACACAAAAGCAGGAGCTCCTCTCTCTCTCTCTCTCTCTCTCTCTCTCTCTCTCTCTCTCGGCTCTTTGAGAGAGAGAGAGAGAGAGAAGAGAGAGAGAGAGAGAGAGAGAGAGAGAGAGCAGCAGCAGCTCCATCTTTTTAAGCCAACACAAACGAGTTCGTTTTCAGATCCATCCTTTGTGAGTTGTGTAAACAATCCTGCTGCTCGGCCTCTTTTCAAGGGAAACCAGATTTTGGGGGTAAACTGAAAATGAGCAGAGATGGTCAGAATATTCGTCTTCTCTCTCTCTCTCTCTCTCTCTCTCTCTCTCTCTCTCTCTCTCTTTATTTTTCTTCTTTTTTTCACACTCCATTCAGGCAGAAGTGAAGTGGGAATGCGTGGATATAAATACGCTGCATGCATATATATATATACTATATATATATATATATATATTATATATAATATATATATATATATATATATATATATATATTGTATATATACACACACGTATGTATGTATGAAGAATCTAACTTGGTCACTTTTTCACCAGATACATATGAAATTGTAATAGCCACAATGCCCTTTTTATCTTCTTGAATTCTTTGCTCTTTTTTTGATACACTTGTCACTACAAAGCATGAAGATCCAAGTTCAAAGAAAATTTGAATGAAGAAATTGTGATGTAGTGACAGCGTATCCAAAAAAGAGCAAAGAATTCAAGAAGTTAAGAGGGCATTGTGGCGATTACAACTTCATAATATATAGATATCTATATATATATATATATATATATATATATATATTATATATATGTTATATATAAATTTCAAACTTACTCCGCTCCTCTTAATGAGGGTGTTTCCATAAAGTGTCATTATTCCAGAATGAGGCCGTTAACTCAATGCTCTGCTTTATCCTGCCTGCGACCCATCACAGTCGACATACCACCAGGTACTCAATATACGCCTTAGTTTTGCAGAGGCCCAATGAAGGTTTTATGAAAAAGTCCCAAGTCGTGTTACCTGCGACTATTTAAAATGGCAAGGGAACATCGAAGGAGTTAATGATGACCGAACGTCAGGGGGTTAAGGAAATACAAATAACAATAGATCATAAGTTCACTATACTCGTTTTTTTTCCATCTGTCCTCCCGCATGTGGTGTGTGGGTATGGTAACACTGCGTCCCGAGTATGGTAACACTGCGTCCCGGGCTTTAGATAGTTACATTCACCCTACATTCAACAATTATAATAATATCCTATTTCGAATATTAACGGTGTAATTAGCATACAGTAAATTATTAAAATACTTTTCAGTTGCAAATGTACACCCAGATATACTAATGTTTACCTAAAACTTACACATAGCGTAACTATTTAAAGCGTGGGACGCAGTGTTACCATGCGCGAGCACCACAGGCGGATGGACAGATGGAAAAAAACAGAGTATAGTTAGCTGAGAGTCGGAGCTGATAACTCCTGATTAATAATATGCAAGCCATTGATCTCCTCTAAGCGAGTTAAAGACGAATATGAGGTATACTTCCGTTCTAAATTTAATGTCGTATTAAAGAAAGAATAAGACATTTAAACAAAATCTATACAACGACGTAACAAAAGATATACACGAGACTAAACAAAATTAAAAATGAATAAATGACAATGATATGGCAGATAAGAGACAGGGAGGAAAGAGATATATCAACAGCCCACGTAAACACAGTATATGAAATATTAGAGGTACCCTTACCCTCGGTAATACCCGTCAGAATATCCGATCGCATAATTCTGTTTTGCTTTCGGTAGACACCGCTGTCACCAACACTGAATTTATATTTAAAAAGTTCTATAATTATGTATATATTTTAATAGCTATATATATAATATAATATATATATATATATATATATATATATGATATATATATATATATATAATATATGAAAGTTTTATGTCATATTTATCAAGAGTAATTTCTTTTTAATGAATGTCTTGGATTAACATATTAAATTTAAATTTCTTCGTAGGGTTCCAGGACAGACTTTTACAAGAACATGCAAATATTTATTTACATAATGATACCATAGTAAAATTAAATAGAAATATTTCTCGTTACAGTTTTATTCTGTCTTAATATTAAAAAATAATTGAGATGTGGAGAACACGAAATGCATGAAAAAGGAAATGATGAATACTAATAAAGTTGATAATAAGAATACGAAGGAACAACGTACTAAATGAATAAAAAAGTGGGAAAAACGGTAGATGGAAGGAATGAAAGGCGAAATGGAGGATGAGTATTAATATAACGATAATAAAATAGAACGAAGGAATAATGTATATGAATAAAAAGAGTAGAGGAAAAAATGCTATACGAAAGAAAGGAAGGAAGGAAGGAAAAGAGAGAAGTAATACAAATGATAATAAAAGACGAAAGAATATATATATGAATGAAAAGGAAAGAGGAAATGGTAGGTAGAAGGAAGGAAGGAAAGAGACGAGTAATAATAACGAATAATATTAACAATATGAAGGAATTGTGTATGATAATACAAATATGATAATACAAATATGAAGGAATACCATATGAATAACAAGGAAAGCGGAATAAATGGCAACGGACGAAATGAAGGAATGCAAGAAGGAAATAGAGAAACTGAAAAGGAGGAGGAGGAGGAGGAGGAGAATCACTCATTTGGAGGCCCAAGTATACTTCAGGAGCGCCTGCTGGGAATTCCTTCAACAACTTCATTCAACTTTGTTCTCTCGTAGACGCAACAGTTTACAGAGAGAGAGAGAGAGAGAGAGAGAGAGAGAGAGAGAGAGAGAGAGAGAGAGCACAACCTCTAAGGTGTTTTTTAGGGCGTTTAGGGTCCCTGTAGATTTGAATGTCCTCTCCCTTGAGAGGGCGCCGCGCGAGCAAGTGAGGGACGGGGGACAAACGACCAGGGGCTAGGAATGGAAGGACGACCACGACAGAGAGGAAAGGCGACCAGGGGCTAAGAATGGAAGGACGACCAGAAAGGGAAAAGACGACCAAGACAGACGAGAAAGACGACCAGGGGTAGGAATGGACGGACGACCAGACAGGGAAAGACTACCAGGGGCTAGGAATGGCCAAGGACGACCACGGCAAGAAGGGGAAAGGACGACACGACAGAGAGGAAAGGCTACCAAGGGCTACGATGGAAGACGACCAGCCAGAGAGGAAAGGGGCTAACCAGGGGCTAAGAATGGAAGGACGACCACGACATAGAGGGAAAGGCGGACCAGGGCTAAGAATGGAAGGACGACCACTGACAGAGAGGAAAGGCGTACCGGGCTAAGATGGAAGGACTGACCACGACAGAGAGGAAAGCGAACAGGCTATAAGAGGAAGGACTACCAACGACAGAGATAGAGGAAAGGCTACCGAGGGGCTAGAGAGGGAAGACGACCACTACAGAGAGGAAGGCGACCAGGGTCTAAGAAGGGAAAGGACGACCACGCCAGAGAGAAAGGCGACCAGGGGCTAAGAATGGAAGGGACGACCAGACATAGAAGGAAAGGCGACCAGGGCTAGAATGGAATGACGACACGCGAGAGGAAAGGCGAAGCATGGGCTAAGTATGGAAGGACGACCAGCAGAGAGAAAGGCGACAGGGGCTAAGAATGGAAGGACGACCACTACAGGGGACAGGCGACCAGCGCTAAGAGGGAAGGCGACCACGACAAGAGAGAGGAAGGCGAACCCAGGGGGCTAGGAATGGAAGGACGACCACGACAGAGAAGGAAAGGCGACCAGGGGGCAGGAATGGAAGGACGCCACGGGTCCAGAGAGGAAAGCGACCAGGGGCTAAGAATGGAAAGACGACCAGACGGAAAGACGACCAGGGGCTAGGAATGGAAGGACGACCACGACAGAGAGGAAAGGCGACCAGGGGCTAAGAATGGAAGGACGACCAAAAAGGGAAAAGACGACCAAGACAGAGGGGAAAGACGAACCAGGGGGTAGGAATGAACGGACACCGACCCGGGGACATGGGAAGACGACCAGAGGGCGAGGAAATGGAAGGACGCCCACGGACAGAGAGGATAAGGCGCTTCGACCCAGGAGGGGCCTAAAGAATTGAAACGACCATAAAAGGGGAAAAGACGGACTAAAGAACAGACCGAGAAAGACGGGGACCAGGGGTAGGAATGGACGGACCGACCAGACAGGGAAAGGAAGGACCGAGGGCCTAGTAAAATGAAGGAAACGGACCCGTAGAGAGGAAAGGCGACCAGTGGGGCTAAGAATGGTAAGGAAACCTGAACCATAAAGGGAAAAAGGGAAAAGACGACCAAGACAGAGGGGAAAGACGAACAGGCTCTAAGAATGGAAGGACGACCAGAAAGGGAAAAGACGACCGAGACAGATGGGAAAGACGACCAGACAGCAAAAGGACGACCACGACATTGAAAGAAATCTAAAAACACATATACCAATTTATTTAAATGCTTGTGAGAGAATACTGAAAATCGTGGTGAATAACCAAAATTATAAGCTGAGCAAAGGGGAAAACAGCGGAAGGAAACGGAAAAAATCGACATTATTAAAATCAAGACATTAAATGTAATGGAAAAAGAGACAGTGAATAAAAGTTATTATCAAAAACATCAGCAAAAACCTGTAAAAAATTGGAAAGAGAGAAAAGAAATGAAATAATTATCGTGAAAGACGAAGGGTGAAATAAAAATATTACGGAAGTCATGTAATGAAGGGGAACATGATAAAGAGGATGAGAACTGAAAGATAGGATGTGTAAAAGAATATCAAGAATATAAAGGGGGAAAGGGGGAGGGTAAGTTTGAATGAAGGATATAAAATAAAGCAGAGTAAATAAGAAAAATAAAATAAACCAGAATAAAAAGCAATTCTCAACCCAGAAAAAGGAAATAAGAGCATAACACTACACAAAGTATAAGGAAACAGAACTAGTAATTACATAAAGAAAAACTAACGAAAAGAAAACAGTGGAAAAACATTTAGGATTAAATATAAGTCAACAAAATATGAAGAAGAGAAAACAAGAAAAGCACGAATTTCGATAAATGATGAAAAAAAAGACAATTCCCACTATTTTTTTCTTATTCCATAATATTTAAGAAACGTGAAATAATGCTGGAAATAAAAGGAAATAAACAGATATATGAACAAAGAATCCCTCCATCTTCTTTAAAAAACCGCATGGTAGAAACTAGGAAGAAATGAATAATAAACAACCAGAGGATTATCATGAATAAATGAATTTCATCTTTGCTTCTTCGTTCCTTCTATTTTCTTTTTAAGGTGTTTCTCTTAGATACGTTTGCTCTTTTCCAGGTTTCCGCATAATAATAATAATAATAATAATAATAATAATAATAATAATAATAATAATAATAATAATAATAATAATAATAATAATAATGAAGCGACAGTTTGCTGCGCATAAAATCCTAGAGAAAATTTGCAGTATGTTCAGGGGAAGATTTTCTCGAAAATGCAAACAAACTAGCGATTTTTTTTCCTTTTTTAAGGGAAAGGAGGAAAGGAAAGAAAGAAAGAAAAGAAGGAAGGAAGGAAGGAAAGAGGGAAGAAGAGGGATTTAAAAAGCCTTATTATCTTCCAATGCCTCTTCCGCCTCGAAGACGCCATGTCATTTGCCTGTCAGCAAATTCTGAATCCGATCTGATCAGTCGAACAGATGGCGGTGGATCATTTCATAAATATCCGGGATTGAAAATGAAGAGATTTTCACTCGGCAGTGTATTTTGAGAGAGAGAGAGAGAGAGAGAGAGAGAGAGAGAGAGAGAGAGAGAGAGAGAGAGAGAGAGTTTATTTTACAATATTTTTCTCATTCCTATTCTGTTGATTGAAGGCTACATAGTTAAATGTGGTGTGCAGTCACCGTAGAGTTTATATGTCTCCAGCATAGATACATAAAGAGTATACTGTATTCAGAATAAAGTTGAGTTTTATTAACCTAATCAGACCCTTACAACTTTAAGTACAAATTTAAAGGCATAATCTTAATAAGTCCCTTCGAACGAAATTTAAAAAAATGTGACAATTCATTGCTTTAAATGGAACCAGCTTATATATATATATATATATATATATATATACTATATATATATATATATACATTATACACATATATATATATACATACATATACATATATATACATAGATACATATATATATATATATATATATATATATATTATATATATATATATATATATATACCAAATTATATATTTAACGAACACATGATACGAGAAATAATAATTGATAAACGAATAACAGTGCCAAATATTATCTAGCACAAACAGGGCTAGAGAAAAAAAATTATAAATGCAAATTTGTAAAAAGCACGTCAACGCTGAAAGGAAGACATCCCTTCCCAGTCCAGAAAATTGGTACCGCTTTCCAGTCTGGAAAAAAAGGCGAAGAAGCAAATATACATAGAGATCTGCTAAAAAAAATTACAAGCATGCAACAAACACGACACACACGTACACGGAAACACACGAGCGCATGCACACACAAAAACGCACATGGACGAAACTGCGTAGCAAATGGCAGAATGCGAACAAAAGTGTGGTTACTCCAAAGTGTTTGAGGGTAAACACGGGCCACTCCGGAGAGGATCAGACAACATTGTTCAGCTAATACCTCTTACGCCCACCGTCCTACCCACCACTTGCCCTCCCCCCCCCCCCCTCCAATCCCCCAACCACACACACACGGAGTGCCGTCCCCACTTCCAGCCATTCTGTTATAACAACATTCTTCTCTTAATAAAACAGCCCAGAGAGAGAGAGAGAGAGAGAGAGAGAGAGAGAGAGAGAGAGAGAGCAGCATTTCCCGTTCGGACTCTTGGCTGACATAGTACGTTTTTGCTGTCCTTTTACAGTTTCTGCGATTATTCCGAGCCTTTGCAAATTTATCTCTCTCTCTCTCACTCTCTCTCTTTCTTTTTTTCTTTCACGTATAATCACTCCCTTTGCCACGAACTACTTGTTTCTCAATATGATCATCAATATATGGATATGTCAGGGAATAATAATAATAATAATAATAATAATAATAATAATAATAATAATAATAATAATAATAATAATAATAATAATAATAATGTCCTTTAAGGCCCACAATGCTATACAGGTGGTAGCAGTAGTAAAACTTAATAAAATTATATAAAAGCGTCTTTGTCTTGTTTACAAGGATGCA
>NC_061109.1:19148986-19171486 GCF_015104395.2 Macrobrachium nipponense | reverse complement strand
AAGTCCACAATTCACCGGGGGGGGGGGGGGGGGGGTTTGTTTGAGGGATGGAAGGGTGGGGCAATACTCAAATACTAAAGACCAGAGGGTCTCGGCGTTCTTTCCGCTCGAAAACCGTCGCGTATTACTTAGAAACCCGGGAATCGTGACCACGGGGTAGTCACACTTTCTCTCACGAACGATTCGCTTTTGTAGGAGGCAATTATAACCGGATGGAGAGAAGGGAGGAAACCGACAGTAAAAGGCAGAGGGCAACGCGGCTGGGGCTTAAGGAAGGACCCTTGCAGAGAAAACTGAAAATCCTCCACAGTCTTTTATGGAACCCACACGTCCAGCCCTACAGAAGGGGTCAAAGCCTCCTCCACAGTCTGTTATGAAACCCTCACGTTCAGCCCTATAGAGGGGGTCAAAACCCATCAATTTAGTCTGACTCCTTAAAGAATAACCGCAAAGTCATCTATTGAATATACTCTCAGTACTCTTGAAAGTTAACTAAATTATGCCGTTGTGTTTGAAGATATTTTTTCTTCACCGGAAATTTAGCAACAATATAATTTTTTGGAATAGACTTTCACACCGCTCATACTAGCAGAATGAAACCCTTATTGTCCAGCCTTCTGATGACCTAAAATATTCATTGGAGGTCATAATATTATTAGGATACGAGGCTGAGAAAGTAGCCTTTGTCGTTAAATGGATATATCAAGGTTAGTGAACATAATTATAAGAGGGCATTTTTACTGTCTACTGTCCTGTAGACCCAATGCAAAATATAAATGTATATCTCTCTCTACCTCTGTCTGATTAAAACAGAAGCACGAAAAGAACATATCCACACACAGAGGAGGTCTCGCGTAGTCTAACAAGATCGTGTGTCTTCTGAATAGAGGGTCAACAGCTAAACATCACACAAGTCGAATAATCAAGAATGATTCTTGTCTTACGGTAGCTGAGGTAGCTCTTCCACCAATGTTTGGTATAAGTATCACGGTAGATAGTTTCTTTTAGTTTTCTGTAAAAGAAAACTACTGAGATGTTTTTGTCTGTCCGTCAACTCTTAGATCAGATCTTAAAAACTACTGGGGCTAGAGGGCTGCCACCTCGTATGCTGATCTATCCACGTCCAATCATCAAAAATACCAATGACAGCCCTCTAGCCTCCTCAGTAGCTTGTATTTGATATAAGGTTAAAGCTAGCCATGATCGTGCGTCTGGCACCGCTATAGGTGCCATCAACACAGGCCATCACGGGGCTGTGGCTGAAAGGATCATGGACCGCGGCTGAGTGTTTCCTACAGCATTATACGCTGTGCAGAAAACTCGATTGCGCCGAAGAAATTGGTGCATTTTACTACTAGTTTTATTTAATCATTTGATTTCTTAACTTGTTCCATTTGCTTATTTGCGTTCTTCAACTTTCTGCGATAGGTAACAATGTTACTGAATCCATGAAGAAATTTATCCCTGTCTCTGACGCTGGCAGTGACGATTTGGAACATCGACGGAAGACCTACTGTGTGTAGGCCTATTGTTTGCAATTGCCGAGAACGAACAGATTTGCTGGACAGCAGCACCAATATGCAGCGGTACTTATTCCTCGCTGTCGAACTCCCCAGTTCCAGAGGTCTCATTCCTCACACCGTTGGACTGTGGAACGATCTCACTTAGGACGTTGTGCTATTAGAACTTCAAATCGTTCAAGCGATGATGTATTGCATCATTGCCCCCAAAGCAAAGCACCTCGTATTTTAATAATCTATTTATATATTTATCTATTACTCTATTCATCTGTCGTTTTCCTTTACAAATAACTGATCTCTTCCTTCTTTAATTTCCTAACCTCTTCTGTATTTCTTTCAAAGGAGCACCGGGTTTTTGAAAGCTAAAATTTCAAGTCAAGGCCCCCTCTGGGCTTGTAATAATAATAATAATAATAATAATAATAATAATAATAATAATAATAATAATAATAATAATAACGAAAGGTGAATGCCGCATTCTCCCTGTCCATGCAAATGCTCAATGATCAGCCATACAGAAGGCTGTGTATCTGAGTAATGTACAAAAAAAAATCTACAACGGCCTGGGACAACAGTTTGCGCCAAGGAAAAACCCAAACAGACAAGGCTATAAATCTCAGCTTAATAAAAAGAGGAGGGCTAGAGGGGTGGAAACTAAACAAATGTAAGTATTCAGCAAAAAAAATCTAATGACGGAAGTTTTGTAGCTCCAAGTTCTCAGACAACTGGGCAGATAAACAGAAAAAAATAAATACGCGGGATATTGTGGCTTGTATCGTAAGCAGGAGAACTCAACGGCAAGGAAGCGGTGTTGGATGGTTCCGGAGGAGGAGGAGGAGGAGGAAGAGAGGATGGAGCCCAGGCAAAATGAGCACCCTCTCAGCTGCTGCTTCTTCTACAACATAAAAGATTGATGGTTATAATTTTGGGAAAATCTCACGGCCGAAGACGGTTATCTTTAGTCATACGCCGTGGCAGGGCCGCCCATGATAAAACGCCTGTCGACCCGTCCCAAATTCTCGTACGTTAGGTTGCGTCATGCCATTCATCTCTAACCTTTAAGCATATAACAAATATGGTCTCTCGGGGGTCCTTTCCTGTGTGCCAGGGATGGAGGGGAGAATGGAGTTGTGGGGGGAGGGGACGGTGGGTGGGGGAGTCGTCCCCTTATACTTATAGGGGGCCATGAGGAAATGGGTTCAAATGGACGCCTAATGGGGCCCCAAAGATGAGACGACATGGAGAGCTAATAGAGCGCCCTCTCCTAAGGATTGTGTGGGTCACATTTCGAGGAGTGAACCTCTCTCTCTCTCTCTCTCTCTGCGGAGGGTGGAAAAACATCCACCCCAAATCAAGGCCATATACGGGCAATGGGAGCTGGACTCAGGAACCTTAATGGGGATAAAGGGACCCTAATGGGGGATGCTTACAAATGGATAAAAAATAAGGGGTATCCAGTGGTGATGGACGGGAATGTATGACCAGGGATAAAAGTGGAAGGGTGAGGGAAGGGACGAGGCTCCGGCCTCAAAAATGCAAACCGTAACTGAAACTTGCCACAGAATTTGTTGGCCTGGTGCGAGAGGCAACTGAGACACAATGTAACCCCTGGAGGAAACGTAGGGAAAGTCAACTAGAAGAGCAAAATGAACCCCAAGAGAAGGAGAGGAAAGTTGGTGAGAAGAGCTAGAATCTCCTCTGAATGACAGGCAACACTTGATCAACAATGATTTCAATAATAATATGCTCTCACTGATTTACTAACCGTGAGACTTGAATACAGGAACCTATTCCCAGGCTGTAGAAGATGATGAAGGTAAGAACAACTTCGAGAATGGATTCCAGAGAAGACGTTCGAACGAGCAATGTCCTTCTTCTCGAAGACACAAAAAGGGAAATTGAAGCACAACTGATCAGAGGTGATGATGGTTACAGTATATCTGAATTGCCGTTTTGATGTTTCCTTTGATCAATTCCCTGATTTAGTCGGACAAGAGGGACCAGGGAAACCACAAAATGGGACGCAGCACCATAAATCCTGTAGGAGAACAACCTTCGATTCTTCTCAAACTCCGAAGCATTCATAGCTAAGGTATTTTTTGTAGCTTTATATGTATGCTATCTGGAAGTACTTAATAGTACACCAGAGCTGAACATAAATCAACAGAGGATTTCTTAAGGAAAGTATCAAACGATATACACGCTTCTCTCTCTCTCTCTCTCTCTCTCTCTCTCTCATCATATATATATATATATATATATATATATAATATATATATATATATATATATATATATATATATATATATATATATGTGTGTGAGAGAGAGAGAGAAGCGTGTATATCGTTTGATACTTTCCTTAAGAAATCCTCATATATGTGTATATATTACCTATATATATATATATAATATATTATATATAATACATATAATATATATAATATAATATATATATATTATATATATATATATTATATATATGTATATATATATATATATATATATATATATATATATAGATATAACCGAAGAGAGAGAAGTACGTGTATATCGTGTACTCTTAAGAAATCCTTTCATATATGTGCATATATATATATATAGATATATATATATATATATATATATAGTAATATAATAATATATATATGTATATATATATATATAGTATATATATATATATATATATATATATATATATATATATCACATGATATAGAGAGAGAAGCGTGTATATCGTTTGATACTTTCCGTAAGAAATCTCATATATATATGTATGTATATATGTATATATATATAGATTATATAGTATACATATATATATGATATATAATATATATATATATATATATATAAGAGAGAGAGAGAGAGAGAGAGAGAGAGAGAGAGAGAGAGAGAGAGAGAGAGAGAGAGAGAAGCGTGTATATCGTTTGATACTTTCCTTAAGAAATCCTCTGTTGATTTAAATGTTCAGCTCTGGGTGTACTAGTTAAGTACCTTCCAGAATAGCATACATATAAAGCTACAAAAAATACCTTAGCTATGAATGCTTCGGGTTTTGAGAAGAATCGAAGGTTGTTCTCCTACAGGATTTATGCTGCTGCGTCCCATTTTGTGGTTTCCCTGGTCCCTCTTGTCCGACTAAATCAGGGAATTGATCAAAGGAAACATCAAAACGGCAATTCAGATATACTGTAACCATCATCACCTCTGATCAGTTGTGCTTCAATTTCCCTTTTTGTGTCTTCGAGAAGAAGGACATTGCTCGTTCGAACGTCTTCTCTGGAATCCATTCTCGAAGTTGTTCTCACCTTCATCATCTGCTACAGCCTGGGAATAGGTTCCTGTATTCAAGTCTCACGATTAGCAAATCAGTGAGAGCATATTATTGAAATCGTTGTTGCTATATATATATATATATATATATATATATCTATATATATATATCATACTACATACATATACACATGTATTTGTTGGCCGAGTCGGTAAAGACGTCACCGAAGTCCTAATTTCTCCTCTGTTCGCTTGTTCGAATCCACGAGAAGTGAAATTATTATAAACTAAAAAAAATTCCCCTTCGGTTAACACATGAAAATAATAATTCCGAGGCAGAGCGAATTGGATAGTAAAAGACATTTGTAGCTTAATGTACGTACGTATATGAATCACGGTGATGTGATAAAAATCCATAGATACTCGCATAGTGCGAGTTAGAACAATTAAAATGCGACCTTCCACTCCAAAACCAGACTTGGCTACTCCCTAAACAAGGAATCAACATTATTTTTCAGGTTTCTTCGTCCACAGCTAACGAAATCAGCGCAGTTCCCCCCATTTCTCTCAAATGCGATTATCATAACTTTCTCTCCGCATAAATACAGACTGCACAATGGTCTCTCAATAAAAAACATTCAGCTGTACTACCTCTTCCTCCTTCGCCCCTCTCTCTCTCTCTCTCTCTCTCTCTCTCTCTCTCTCTCTCTCTCTCTGAGCGCAATCTATACCATTCGACGCTCTCTTTCTCTCTCGGCAAACGTAAGCGATAATACGCCCGCTCTCTAATTTTATATACATTCAAGTTAAGATTCTCTCTCTCTCTCTCTCTCTCTCTCTCTCTCTCTCTCTCCTAAGAAACGAATGATCTCCGCAACGCGTTTCTAAATATTGTCCCCCCCCCCTCTCTCTGTCTCTATGTCTCTTCTTTTTCTATTGAAAATGCATATCTAAGGAACACTTTTCTAAATATGGTGCTCTCTCTCTCTCTCTCTCTCTCTCTCTCTCTCTCTCTCTCTCTCTCGCCAGCAAGAGCCACCATAAAATATCTAGACTGATTCCGTCTAAATTCCTCTGTACTTTGAAGCAGGAACGTTCCAGGAGTATAGAGAAGCCTCCCTCTTCTATTGCAGTTATCATAAGGACCTTTCCTCTCTATCTCTGCTTTCTCCTCTGACCTCTACGAGGCTCGGGGGAATTACAGGGAAAAAACGTGAAAAATGCGCAGAAGAAATTTCGGTGCGATCGTGTTTTCTGTACAGCGTCTCATCAACGCCACCGAAAATAGGTATATTTTTCGGAGGTCTCGGTGTAATGCTGTATGAGCCGCGGCCCATGAAGCTTTAATCACGGCCCGATGGTGGCCTGGCCTATACTGTTGCCAGACGCACGATTATATATATAACCTTAAATAAGATAAAAAAAAAAAACTACAGAGGCTAGAGGGATGCAATTTGGTATGTTTGATGATTGGAAGGTGGATGATCAACACACCAATTTGCAGCCCTCTGGCCACAGTAGTTTTTAAGATCTGAAGGTGGACAGAAAAGAGCGCGGACGGACAGATAAAACCGGCACAATAGTTTTCCTTTTGGAAAGCTAGAGGTGAGAATGTGTCCAACTTAATGTCCCAGACCCTTCCACATTTCAACAACTAGAGTGAGAAATCTGTCATGACTTCAAGTGTTTTACATTTTTTATTTGCATTCTAATCATTTTCTTTAAGTCGTCATATTTCGTTGATAATGAGTTTTTCATGACTTCGTTTTAGTTACTTTTTACTTCTTATTATGAGTTAGGATTTTGATAGAAGTACTGTATGTTAATGAGGATTTAAATATACTTCACATGCTAGCACTTCTGAAGGTGTCGTCAATCAGAACTTTAAAAAACTGAGCTAAAATGGCCTCTTTTATAATTTTTTATTAAGTATAAAGTTGGATATAATTAAATAGATTAACAAGCCGGGGAGTGGTAAAGAGGCAGTAAATTAGAACTCTGGAAAATGTCGTAAATAAAAAAAAAAAGAATCAATGTCACTTTTAAATTACTGTAAGTCTAGACTATATAAAAAGCGTTTTACAAAATGTTTAGTGAGGAAGATGTTGCCGGTAGAAAAAAAAAAGTCGCGAGTTAACAGATTTTTGTTTTAACGTTATACCTCTGGATAAAATATAAGCTACTGAAATCAGAGCATCAAGAAATACATGAATGCAACGTTCAAATGGTGTTTTATGGGTCTTTTATATTCATATTAAACTGTTTTATTACTGTAAAAGATTCATATATGTATATATACATATATATATATATATTATATATATATATATATATATATATATATATATATATATATCTATATATATATATATATATATATTATATATATACGCATATAAATATATATAAAAAATGTGTAAATTACGACTTCAACAATGTATTCAGGGCCAATTTAAAATTGGAAGTCTTAATCATTTTACAATTATGCACAGACACATTTGGAAATGAAAGTTTTTTAATTATGGATTTTTTCAAGGGCAAATTAGCCACGAATTAGGACATGAAGTGTCCCAACTTCTCAATAAATCTTATGATTTTTTCCTTTTAATTACTATATGAAGGTCAAACCCTCTTGGAAAAATAACTGAGTAATTGAAGACTTTGAAACACTTGAAAATCAGGCAGTTTTAAAGGTGGGTTATGAACTTAACAATGTGCTACATCATAACTCAGAAAAGTGCTTGACCACGAAAACAAGTAAAAATTGCGCTAAAGGTCTTCCGGTGGTCTCGGTATAATGCTGCATGAGCCGCGATCCCATGAAACTCTCAGCCGGCCGTGGTGGCCTGTTTTTACGTTGCCAGAAGCACGATTATGGCTAACTTCAACCTCAAATAAACTAAAAGCTACCGAGGCTAGGGGGCTGTAATTTGGTACGCTTAATGAATGGAGGGTGAACGATCAACATTCCAATTGGCAGCCCTTTAGCCTCTGCAGTTTTTAAGATCTGAGGGCGGACAGAAAAAAGGCGGATGGACAGAAAAGTAAGTGTTTAAAATTGTTAGTGACTGAATATACTTTCCCCAGACCTAGCTGAGAGACCAACTTTCTTCACATACACCCACACTTTCTCAGTAATGGCAGTCAACTTTCCGACAATGAACCCTTTCCCCTTTTCGATTTACCCAAATGCGCAGTCTGTAATGATCACATATCGCCCCTTCCCTTTTCATATGCTCTCTGCTGCA
The DNA here is from genome assembly GCF_015104395.2 of Macrobrachium nipponense. Lineage (NCBI taxonomy): Eukaryota > Metazoa > Arthropoda > Malacostraca > Decapoda > Palaemonidae > Macrobrachium > Macrobrachium nipponense. The sequence continues at coordinate 19,163,443 of NC_061109.1, read as the reverse complement.
TCATTCTTTTTCACTTCTTCTGCCATACGCTTTTTCTCCAGCTTCTCTCTCTCTCTCTCTCTCTCTCTCTCTCTCTCTCTTAATGTTTTCTTGGTAGCAATATTTGCACCCTCTTCCGAGTACATATGACTCGTCTATTTTTTTTTTTCTTTTCTTTTCATAAGATTATTTTTCCTTCTCGTTTCCCCTTCTCTTATTATTAAACTCCGTTATTTCACTTTCATTAACTTTATCTCTGTCTGTCTGTCTGTCTGTCTGTCTGTCTCTATCAAATGTAATGTTTATTTTTGTTTCGTTTATTTTCATCTGAATTTTTTATTCTCTTCCTCTTTCTGGTTACTATTTCTTTTTACATTATTATATCTTTTCCTTATTTCACCTCCCCTCAGTTTATGAATCTGCCGTTAACATAATCAATCCCTTTCCCTCTCGCCCGCCCCCCCTCTCTCTCTCTCTCTCTGCTTCATTCACCTATCCGAAAGAAGGTTGGGATCTCTCTCTCTCTCTCTCTCTCTCTCTCTCTCTCTCTCTCTCTCTCTCTCTTTCTGCTACCTTCACTTACCCGAGAGAAGTTGGGTCTCTCTCTCTCTCTCTCTCTCTTCTCGGATGGAATAATAAGTCTTTGAGACATCCTAATTCTTGTAACTCCTAGTAACTCTCTCTGCTTCCTCTTCACCTGCTCTCTCTCTCTCTCTCTCTCTCTCTCTCTCTCTCTCTCCACCTTGAACGAGTCGAGTTCAATAGCATATGCATACCTTCAGAGCCTAGCGGTGACCTGATAGGATTTATCCCAAATCCTCCGGGACATCCTCGAGAGATTTGGGAGGATTTCTCGCCGCAGACTAAGTGAGAGGAGAGAGAGAGTTTTTGGAGAGAGAGAGAGAGAGAGAGAGAGAGAGAGAGAGAGAGAATGTTGATCGTTGTTGAAAACCAGTGACTTTCGTTTTGGGATTTGCAAAGCTTTGCTCTCTCTCTCTCTCTCTCTCTCTCTCTCTCTCTCTCTATATATATATATATATATATATATATACTATATAGTATATATATATATATAGATATACACACACACACACATATATATATATGTATATATATATATATATATATATATATATATATATAGAGAGAGTAGAGAGAGAGAGAGAGAGAGAGAGAGAGAGAGAGAGAGAGAATATATATATGACATTTACCAGTCCAAATCTTTTAAGATTTTGAAAACGCTCTCTATTTCTCTTTCCTTGTCTTTCTCATTAATAATAATAATAATAATACTAATAATAAATAATAATAAAATAATAATATAAACAAGCTCTTGTCAAACCATTACCATAAGCAATTCACTTGCAAGAGAAAAAGGATTCAAAATGTATTCAGTAATAATATAATAATAATAATAATAATAATAATAATAATAATAATAATAATAATAATAATAATAATAATAATAATAATAATAATAATAATAATAATAATAATAATAATAATGAGAAGAAGGAGAAGAGAAAAAAAAGAAATTATATATAAACAATAAACAACGTAACAAAAGCAAAGCAAACGAGAATAAATGGGGAGAAGTAAAAGATGTGAAAGAATGAAAGGAGGACATAACAAAGATTGCTAAAAATTTAAAATAGAAGGAAGGAAAATACAACTGGTAAAAGATGGAGGAATCAAGGTAAAATCCCAAAGAATTAAAGGAAGAAGAGAAGAAGACGAAGAGAGTGACATTAAAATAGGAAAACTGATAACAATGATATAAACAGAATACGAACGATACAGGACAGCAATGTCAGTGTAAAGAACAACTCAGAGATTCAATAAATCTAAACCAATCTCTCTCTCTCTCTCTCTCTCTCTCTCTCTCTCTGTGTGTGTTGTGCAATACTGTACCTGTCTGTCTGTCTATCTGTTCGCATTTTTTAATTATTACATTTTTCTGTAACTTAAACCTCTCTAATTACCATCAACAAATACCTGGGGGAACAAACCGTTAAGAAATCTGAGGAAATGAGAGATAATAAGATAACAATAATAAGACCGGAGAGATAATAAGAAGATTGTGTAAATAAAGCGTGATTAGAAGTGTCTGGTTGCCAGCGGAACAAAAGACGTAAAGGAGATGGCAAATAGAAACGATGTGTGAAAGAGAGAGAGAGAGAGAGAGAGAGAGAGAGAGAGAGAGAGAGAGAGAGGCTGAAATAATGAACACAGCGTCAGGGGTGGAAACCGTGCGTTAATGAAAAATAGGAAGAGAGAGAGAGAGAGAGAGAGAGAGAGAGAGAGAGAGAGAGAGAGAGAGAGACTGTTGTGTGATTAAACTGACGAGGGCAACATATCACCAAATACGAAAGAAAAAGAAGAAAAAAAATCGTCGCCAAACCCTAAAATGTTATCAAGTCTCAAGAATGAGAGGAGGCGGAGGAGGAGGAGGAAAAGGATAGGAGGAGGAGGAGGAGAGGCCAGGAGGCCTACCAGCTGGGAATCGAACGCTGGTCATTTACTTATGAGCTCAGCAAGAAGCAAGAAAAAAAAAAAAAAAAAAAAAGGGGGACATAACGAATACCAATACCTCTAGAGTCATCACATGACCTAGAAACAGACGAGAGAGAGAGAGAGAGAGAGAGAGAGAGAGAGAGAGAGAGATTAGCCCAATTAGAGAATGGAATGACTCGACAAGGGTTCCTTAGAATCAGCGTGTCTTCCACAAAGACGACCCCCACTAAGGGGGACAGCAGCCCGAGCTGGGGACGATATTTTCGACCTTACGAGCCTCACTTCTTTCTTCCTTCGTGGGCACCTATGGACTGAGTACTTGATAATGGCCTACGAGGAAGCCATTGTAGATAACGAATCTTTTTTCATTCTTCTTCTTCTTCTCTTCCGTTGTCAGCGCAGACGTAACGTCCCTCAGACCGACCGTGGTTGCAATGACAAAAGGCGGTCGTGTTGTCACAATGAAATGTGATAAGACGGAAATGTTCTCATGTTTTCATGACAAGTTGTCATTCCTGATTTGAAGTATCTCTCTCTCTCCTCTCTCTCTCTCTCTCTGTTTCTGTTCTCACTATTAAACATGGTGACATGCCCTAAGCACTCCATCGTTATTTTCGTTTGAAGTGATATGCGCTTCGTAGGAATAAAACAACGCGAGAATGCGGTTCAACAATCACGAATTCCGAAGAAGAAGAAGAAGAAGAAGAAGGAGAAGGAGAAGAAGATGATAGAACCAAACCACAGTACAGGACAGAAGAAGATGGAGACGAAGTCCCAGCAACGCAGAGACGCGGGAAAAAAAGTCCGAAAAGGAGAGAGAGAGAGAGAAAGAGAGAGAGACTCGGATTCCAAGAAGAAGTAAGAGTTTTTAAAGGGCGAATCCTGGAATAAAAATATACTTCCGGAGATGCAATAATATAATAGATCAATATTCAGTGCCCGCCATGACTCATGGGGGAGGAAAGTTTACAAAAGTGAGGGAGCAATCAAGTGGGGAGAGAGAGAGAGAGAGAGAGAGAGAGAGAGAGAGAGAGAGAGAGAGAGAGAGAGAGAGACTAGGAAATAAATACGAGAGTTACAAGGAGTTATAAGGATTAGGATATTTGGAAGACTTGTTAGTCCATCCGAGGAGACATCGTGTGCTCACTTATCTCTAGGAGCAGGTTTTACTCGGAGAGAGAGAGAGAGAGAGAGAGAGAGAGAGAGAGAGAGAGAGAGAGAGAGAGAGAGAGAAATCCAATAACAGAATATGAGAAACAAATTCCTGTCTCTTTTTCTTCAGCGGGGTAGCGCGGTTAGAACTTGTTGTCGGACCGGTGAGAGAGAGAGAGAGAGAGAGTGAGAGAGAATCTCTCTCTCTCTCTCTCCTTTTTTTCTCCTTAACAGAGTTTCCACTTTAACCTTATTGTGGGGTTCGCCGAGGTGCCTCCTATTCTCAGATATATTTTCGATCATGGCGGCTCGGAGCATTGTGGTGGCCGTTCCGTTGAATCATTTGAGCGAAGATTCCAATTATATTGGGCCTCGTATTCCGAAAAATTTTCGGTTCGTGACCTCCCTCCCCACCCTCCTCCCATGAAACTCCCCATCCAACCCACAAACCAGACCCCCAACCCCACAAACCCCCCTAACCCCTTCCTTTACAAGCCTCTTTCGGAATTTCTGGATTTGGGTGAGCTACTGGATACGATTCCAGACCGTTGTAACTCAGGTCCTATCTCTCTCTCTCTCTCTCTCTCTCTCTCTCTCTCTCTCTCTCTCTCCACTGAGGTATATCTGAAGACTGCACTTCTTTCCCGAAAAAGTCTAAACATCGAATAATGAAGAAACTTCATTGTAAACGAATCCTTCTGGAATAAGCGTAAATCTTCTGGCTAGTACTGTAGGTAGAATAAACGTGCCTGTATAAAACTGTACGATATTCTGCAATTGCAGGCGATTACTCACCTTATATACCTCATAAATGCATACACGAGATAACAGACAAGCCTAAAAAATGTATACATCCCCTCAATTTGGGGTAATGGAATCGGGAAGTTAAAAAAATATCTGAAGTACATCTTAGTTTTACCAGACCGCTGAGCTGATGAACAGCTCTAAGGGCTGGCCCGAAGGATTGGATATTTTTACGTGGCTAGGAACCAATTGCTTACCTAGCAACGATACCTACAGCTTATTGTGGGATCCGAACCACATTATATCGAGGAATGAATTTCTATCACCAGAAATAAATTCCTCTGATTCCACGTAAAAAAAAATATCTTAAAATATCTTAAAACTGAAAGGGAAATGTAAGTAAGCCTTACTCGTTTTTTCAAGAGAGAAAAAGAAAAACTCGGTGTATGGGCCAAACGTTTCCCTCTATCTAGTCCAGCGCCCCAAATAATTTTTTAGGAAGAAGATCTAGGCTTATACCACAGGTCAACGATAGGCCTACTGAAGTCACAAATATTGCAGTTAGCGATACAGACCTATGCCAGAAGGTTTTATTTATTTTTTCTATTAAGAACGAAGAGAATATCTCTGGAGACCGGATAGAGTACAGTAAATTTGACTCTTGTTGATGCAAGATAATCTTTAAGGAACAAATTGAAAAGGGGGAAACTGCCCGAAGTACTTAGAAGCTCAAGAAGAAGAAGAAGAAGAAGAAGAAGAACGCTCAAAATAAATTACTCTCGAATTGAGTTACAAAGGTGGACCATCATAGATTTGCGTCACGGATGATCCCGTTTTCTGTCTGATGCATGATTTAGAAAACGGGCCGAGAGATGACACTTTGCAGTGGAACATAATTTTATAAAGGTTATTTTGTAAAGGCTAGAGAAGTCTCTAATGTATTAGTAATGACGATAAAGCACTGCCACATTGTATGACTAAATATATGTATTATATTAGTAGTTTACAGTAGCCCCGTCGCGCACAATACACACACACACACACACAACACACACACACACACACACACATATTATATATATATATATATCATATATATATAATATATAATCATTTTGGTGTATAAAATATACTATATAAATATATATACACCAGACAATAACCCACACACACACATTATATATAATATAATATTATTAATATATAATATATATATATAATATTATAATACATACATTATTAACCCATTCCTGGTCTACCCAAAGGCATCGCGAACCTCACACCTATTGCCCTGAAAATCTCCCTAATTTTATATTAATTTCTACTTTTTTTAAAAATCTGAACCAGACATTATTATTAGTAAGGGGAGCGAGAGGAACCCCCCCAAGTCATTTGCAGATTACGAGGCCACGACACGGATTCTCAAGTAATGGTATCTTCTTCCATTAACCTTTGGTTGTTAGGGTACAACAGCTTATACGTTGCTAGGGGGCGGGGAATGGGAAGGGGGGTTGGGGGAGTGAAGCTAGGTATGATCAAATATAATTGTGATGCGTAGTTGTTTTAGAATTGTTAAGTGTAACTTTGACTGCGTGATTGTTTCTATTACGACTGGTGATTGTTTTTATTACGACTGCAGTATTATCATTCATAATAATAATAATAATAATAATAATAATAATAATAATAATAATAATAATAATAATAATAATAGGAACACTGGGCACGATCCCAAGATCCCTGAAAAGGAACCTGGAAAAACTAGAGGCTGAAGTAGCTCCAGGACTCATGCAGAAGAGTGTGATCCTAGAGACGGCGCACATAGTAAGAAAAGTGATGGACTCCTAAGGAGGCAGGATGCAACCTAGAACCCCACACTATAAATACCACCCAGTCGAATTGGAGGACTGTGATAGACAAAAATAATAATAATAATAATCTCCCTCTCTATAATAGATGCAGAACTGCATTTTACTCCTCTTTTGACCAAACCTTGACTTCCTCAGTTCTTCTCTCTCTCTCTCTCTCTCTCTCTCTCTCTCTCTCTCTCTTCTATGTTCTCTTTTTAGATTCTTTCCTTTCTTACTTTATTTCTTCATGCAATGGTACAGAAAGAAGGAAAAGGTTGGGATTGGGGGTGGGGTTTAAATTCTTCCTGTGCAGTTGGGAATACACTTCCTCTGCTGTTTAATATTGTTCTCAACTTTTCTCTTCAAGAATACAATAATTTTGTATTTTGCTCAAGAAGACTTGAAAAAAATCAACTAAAGAAACGATGCTACATGATAGACTGGGACCCTCTCATTCTCATAGCCGTAACCCTAGTAGCAAATAAAATAAGATATATTAATCTATATATACTAAAAAAGGCCCTTTTTTTTAGCAAGTCAAAAAATGAAATTCATCTCAATGATATGCTACAAAGGGCCTTTTGAACTTAATAGCAAATAGCAAAATCAAATAATGAAATTCATCTATATGATATGTTACAAAAGGCCTTTTAAATCTAATAGCAAATCAAATAATGAAAGTCATCTATATGATATGCTACAAATGGCCTTTTAATCTAATAAGCATGAACCTAGTAGCAACCAAAATCTCTCTCTCTCTCTCTCTCTCTCTCTCTCTCTCTCTCTCCATATATGTAGACATTCTACCTTAGAATTTATGTGGGTAAAAAGAAAAAACGTTTCCCTCTAGATTCTCAGCGTTTCTAGCTTCCTTTTCAGCTACTCAGGAGATGGTTGGGCTCTCTCTCTCTCTCTCTCTCTCTCTCTCTCTCTCTCTCTCTCTCTCTATTTTATGCCCTCCTTTCCCTTTACCCTACTTTAGTAAGGAAGTCTCTCTCTCTCTTTACTCCCATTTCTGCTCCCATTTACCTTGCTCAGAAGGGAGTCTCTCTCTCTCTCTCTCTCTCTCTCTCTCTCTCTCCTCTCATTTCTGCTTCCTTTTACCTTCCTCAGAAGGGAGTCTCTCTCTCTCTCTCTCTCTCTCTCTTTTCTCTGCGCCTTTGAAGTGCGTTCCTCAGATAAATGTCAATTTTTCTCTTCCTCGTTTTCTTCGTACCTTAGTTCTTCTTCTTCTTCTTTTTCTTCCCCCCTTATCCCTCTCCTCCTCCCCCTCCTCCTCCTCTTCTTCTTTCTCCTCCTCTTATACCTCCTTCCTTCCTACTTCCTACTTCTCGTGCATTAAATAAGCAAAGTGTATTAACGGCGGTAGCTAGCTCTTGTCGTCTTATTACTCCTGACAAGATGCCTAGGACGAGAGAGAGAGAGAGAGAGAGAGAGAGGGTGGGTGTGTGGGGGAGGGAAGTAGGACTGTTTATAGATCTCTTCAGATTGTTGTCGTTAGTGGGTGGCACATTAGAGAAGAAGATGAAGAAGAAGAAGAGGAAGAAGAAGAAGAAGAAAATGAGAAAGAGAAGAGGAAGAAGAGGGAAGAACTAGGCCGAGAAAGTGCTCCTACGCAAGGAGGAGAAATTAGGGTTAACGCGCTGAGGACCGACGGGGAAAGGGAAAGGGAAGGGGGGGGGGGGCGGGGGGGGGGGGGACGAGAAGGAGAACCGTGAAGGGGCGGCCGAAGAGGTGGGTAGGAAGTGGGGGGAGAGGCCGGGGGGAGAGGTCGGGGGGGGGGGGGGGGGGCACTGGAAAATAGGCCAGCTGAGGCACAGTACATAGACGGAATACTACATAGAAGTAATTTACGACGAATAACACAGCAGCAACTGGAGTCAAGATATTCAGGTAGATTTCGAAACAGAAGGATTAATGATCTTGCGCAAAGGCCTTGAAATATAATACTTATATACTTTCTTGTTGAGAGAGAGAGAGAGATGGAGAGGAGAGATGAAGAGAGAGAGAGAGAAGAGGGGAGAAGGCAGGAAACGAAAGCGTCCACTTCATTAGAGAGAGAGAGAGAGAGAGAGAGAGAGAGAGAGAGAATGATAAAAATAGGTGGCAATAAAAATGGAGGTGGCAAGAAGCAGAACCATCAGTTCACTGAAGAAGAAATAAAGATGAAAAACCGATGTTTCATGATAAATCAAAAAGACAGCGGAGTTGCACGACTCACAATATAAGACAAAAGACGAGAGAAATTCCGTAGTCTGGAAGTGAACGGCATCAACGCTGATCAAACTGGGTTGATTCATGAATAGAAAAAATAATAATAATAAAAAAAGTCCCAATTCCTAAAAATACGAAACAGAACAAGAGTTAACAAAGAACCATCTCATCTGGCCGTATTTTTTTTTTCTTCTAATCCTGACGTAGTTGGAGATGCTACATCTGCAGCCAGGTCCATTTTTTTTCTTTCCTCTGGTGGTGTTTCCGAGAGTTCTCTCTCTCGCTCTCGCTCTAGCTCTCTTCCTCTCTCTCTCTCTCTATATATTATATATATATATATATATATTATATTAATAATATATGAACTGACGCTTCTGATTCCTGCCTCCTTCATTTATTTCAATCTCTCTCTCTCTCTCTCTCTCTCTCTCTCTCCTCTCCTTTCTCTTCTCTACTCCTCTCCGCCTTTTCTTCAGTGACCTACTTGGAGTAACCAGCAACACCTGCCCATCGTTTGTGGTCTGTTTTCCCCCATGTTCTTCTTCTTCTTCATCTTTTTGTCCTTGCGTTTCTTATTCTTTTTGTCCTTGTGCTTCTTATTCTCGTTTTTCCTCTAATTCTTCATCTTCTTGTTCTTTGTATTCATCGTCTTCTTCTTCATCTTCTTGTTCTTCCTCTTGTTCGTGTTCAATTTATTCTTCTTCTTTCTACAACAGAGCAATCCTCGTCTCCCTCTTATTTTTTCCTTTCCTAAGTATATACCTACTTTCCTCTTACTTTCATTTACGTAACGAGGAAAACCTCGACTCCTCGCGTTCATCATTACAGAGAATTCAAATTTTATTAACAGGTTTATAAAACGTTTACCTTTCAAAAAAAAAAAAATCTTCCAAAAGCCTGTGGTGCTGCTTCTAAGCCTTTGACTCCTTCAACTATCTCTGATGACCTTTCCATCGTCAATTATATTATCGAGTTGAATCAGAAATCTTCCATTTCCTGATTCACAAGTCGCGCTGTCACCTTTACCTCTCACACCAGACACCTAAAGTCTGTTGGAAGTTTCTCAACTTTGATATCAGGGATGCGGTCGCAAGCCCCATGGCTAACAACGTTACTTCATTACCTCAATTCTCATCTACTTATCAACTCCTCCCATCTCCCTCACACTCACGATCTATCCATATTTATTGAACAATATTTCTCATGCAGGTCGAATGGGGATTATGACCAAGGGAGGCAAACATTTCGTTTGCTTAATAACTTGCTCCTACATTCTGGAATTCTTCAGATACTTCTGATTTCCCAAGGACAGAAGGGGTTTCCTTTCTTCGGGAGCCAGGAGCTTACTCCTCAACAACATGAATAAATGTATAACTAAAAATGAACAAATGATGAAAAGGCAGACTTTCGCTAATTGTTGGGAGAAAGCTGACCTGATTTGACCCTGAGCTGCACGTATGAATCTAGGTATGACATAAAACATACCATTATTCTCCTAACGTAACAACAATACGGTCAAGAATGAGACAGGAGAAGATAAGAATAAAACGAGAGAAATAAAAAAGGGTTAAGCAGAAGGAATAACCAGACCAGATACATGAGTCAATGTATGTTCAATAATTCGTGTCTAAATATCTCGCCCTCTGTGGAAGGAGGTATCAAGTCGAGGGTCACTGGATACGAAAAAAAGGTTACTGAATATGAATGCGGTTGCAAGTTAATTCTATAGCAACAGTGAGTGAACTGAAGAGTTGCAATGCACAACTCTTTTGTTTTGTTTGTATGGTGTTTTCACATTGCATGGAACCAGTGGTTATTCATCAACGGGACTAACGGTTTTACGTGACTTCCGAACAATGCCGAGTGTGAACTTCCATCACCAGAAATACACATCTCTGACCCCTGGAATGACCGAGAATTGAACAAGCCAAGACTAGACCGACCACGCCACTGAGACGCTTACTTTTCTTGTTATAGGATATTAGTTTTGATTTCCTATAGACGAACAGTTGACCCTGTACAAACTACATATATACGTGCATTGCAACTCATCAGTTCATGCACTATTGCTACAGAATTGACGTTAACGGTAAAAGTTTACTACAGTAGGGGAGGAGAATATTAATTCTGGTATCACCGGATATTTACCAGAACCAGCAAAGATACTTAAATAACTGTACATTATCAACTGATGGACTACAAAAAATACAGGGAAAAATTTCAAAATGAACTATGACCACCAAAATGTAAACTGTAAGGGAAAAGATTCTTGCAAGGTGTCTTTTAAATAGGTTGAGAGATAGCAATGGAAGTATAATTAATTCTAGTTAATGCACATCATGGAAAGAAGCAGTAGAGGAGTTGACTAGAAAAATAATTCAGTCAATGGGCGGCTCTCACGATAATATACCAATGAGAGAGAGAGAGAGAGAGAGAGAGAGAGAGAGAGAGAGAGAGAGAGAGAGAGAGAGAGAGGCCCAAAGTAGGACTTAGTCCTCTCCACTGACGATGCCACGGAGACAAAACCAATCTTTATGGTGTCAGTGGTAAATTCGTGCTAAAAATAGTTCACGTTGCTTTCAAACTAATTTGCAATCTAATTTGAGTATCGATTATCGATGCAACCTTCGTCCCTCCCAAAAAGAGATAATCATGAGGACTATTTACCATTTATTCTATTCAAATTGTTATTCCTTCATCAAACATTCTGATCAATGTGGTACGAAATGAAAGGTATTCAGTGATAAATTTTTCTTTATTATGTACCATCGAACCTCTCGTTTCTAAGCAATTTGCGCTATATATCTGACTCTTTTCTCCATCTTCCTTGCATTTCTCACTGTAGCTTCTACAGCCACTTTTACTTAAAAGTTTGAAAATACAAGTTTTCACTGATCCGAATCGTACAGCTGTCACGAATAAACGCATTCTTTCCCCTTTGTTTTACGCGGTTTTTCCTGTTCTTCTCTCAGAGTTTCCTAACTCGTCTTTCATTTACTTTTTCCTTTGTTTTATTTGACATCGTTCTTCACACCCACTTTAGTAATTAATCAGAGGGGGGGAAGGGGGGCGGGGGGGGGGGGGGGGTGGAGGCGAAGTGAAGAAGGGGGTGACAAAAGGTACGACATTCTTGGCTCCACTTCTGGCTAGTTAGAAAATTCTCTCTCTCTCTCTCCTCTCTCTCTCTCTCTCTCTCTCTCTCTCTTAATACGATCTCATATATGTTATTTTTGTAACTGATATACCGATGATTCAATGCTGTAATTTTTTTTCTGTTGATTTCTGATATACTGTATGTAACTGCTAAATGTAACTTTGACGTCTTTGGGCGTAATAAATTTATTAAATAATCTCTCTCTCTCTCTCTCTCTCTCTCTCTCTCTCTCTCTCTCTCTCTCTTCCCTTGGTTGTTGGCCTGTCTGTCTATCTGACTCTCATTCTCCTTTTTTACTGTCTGTCTGAGTGTCTGTTTGTCTTCCTTTTTCTGTTTGCACGGCGCTCTCTCTCTCTCTCTCTCTCTCTCTCTCTTCTTTTGGCTGTTCGCCTGAGAGTATGTCTCTCTCTCTCTCCTTTAGGGGCCCTTTCGTGCGGAACCCTCCACTCTGTTATTCCTTGTGAATTTCATGGGTGGGGAAATAAATCCCAACAATAAAGCCAACAATAATAAGATCTGGGAGACCCGATGCCTCAGATGATGTTCAAGGAAGGAGGAGGAGGGGAGGAGGAGGAGGAGGAGGAGGAGGAGGAGGAAGAGGAGGAGAAGGAGCCTCCTCAATCTCCCACCTCTTCCTTTCGTGAAGTTGTCGGTGTAATCGAAGGAAACTTCTTCATGGATAACATGGCGACAGTTTACCACTTCCCTCATCGTGAGTTTAGTCTCAGGCCGTCTTCGATAGATATATATATATATATATATATATATATATATATATATATATATATATATATATATATATATATATCAAATTCTTTCTTGAACAGCCTCCTTCTTCCCTTCTTCCTTGGGAAAGGTGTATTCCAGCAATGAAACCTCTCTTCTCCCCCATTTCAACAAGACTCTCTCCGTTTTCATTAATTTCATGAATGCCACGCCTACCAATAACGACGCCTCTTTGCATATCATCTACTTTTGTTTTCATATCACCTGGCACAACCACTCTTCGAGATTCTTCAAATTCATTCAAGTACAGAATTACTCTCCAGAAACGTTAACACTTAACTGAACGATTGTCTGAATCGTCTGTATCGTTCGCAAAAACACTGGGCTTGTCTGAAAGCAAAAGTGGGCGGAGCTTCGTGTCTGAACGATCTTAGCGGGAATCTGTCACGACCAGGTTGCTGGTTTGCGACTTAAGTCTGTCATACACAGATCGTTCAATGTATGGGTTTGGCTGTCGATATAACGCTATCGCGCACATCTCTTCTCGAGACAAAATCTTTGTTTAGACTGAAATCGCTGCGGAGATCGTTCATACTGTTTGAATAGTGTGTGTGTTTGTGGGTCGATAACGACAATCGTTCAGACAATCGTTCAGTGTATGGGGGCCTTTACTTTTCATTCCTGTAACACAGCAACCACTAAAGCAATTTTTTTTTCTTGACAAACGTGGTCTTACCCATAAGATACTCAAACAAACACATTTGTACTTCAGAGACTTCCTGACATGACAAGCGCCACCCCTTCCATAGCTTGACATCTCTCAGCTACCCAAAACGCAATTCCAGTTTGTCTTTCCAATTCCTGTAAAGGTTCCCCGCCCCCGCCCCCCTCAGTAATTTAGGAGCAGATCACCCCGCCCCCCCCCACCCCCACCCCCAAAGACGCAGAAAAATATACCCATGCTAATTCCTTCGTGAAATTGCTGAAGAAAATGAAGTCCTCTCCCGACATACAAAAAGAAGAGTACTTCCCGATACCGATTACGGAGGGACTGATCTCCCAGACGACGGATGACGCGCAACAAGAGCGCGAAGAGGCGAGAGACGATCGTGATCGGAGCACTAAAAGAGGATTAGGGCGACTCGTCCGTCTGATATGGACGCCAATGAAACGGGGAGGTTAAAGAGATCGAATCCTATGATCAAGGGTTATGGAGGTTCCCTGTCCTCTAGAAAAGAATTCAGAGGAGGGTCTTGGCCTTTCCGGATAAGCCACCGGATAAAAGGATTCGAGGTGCCCAATGACCAGGAATAGATTCACTAGGTCACGGGTAGACGCCGAGGGGGATTCTCGGTGCTTTTTTCACTTACACAATTTTAAAACGAAATGGTACATAGTGGAAGGTCCAGTGCAGCCCTCACTCGGAGACAGAGAAAAATCCTCCTCAGAACTTTAGGAGAGAGGGCTGGCGTCCTTTTCATTTTGGAAATGAGTAAAGGCCAGAAATATATTCCCAATCCAGTACGAACAGATGTTCTTTGAACAGGATCCCCAATCTCTGACTCTTTAAGGCTGCAGGTCCTTCAAATTAATTCTGAACCACGAGTTTCGAAGCTTTAAGGTAATAGGCATATCTCTCCATCCAAACATAACTATAATCTGGGATTATAAAAAAAGCAACTATAAGCTGAGTATAAAAAAAACAACTATAAGCTGGGATTATATAAAAAAACCATAATCTGGGATTATAAAAAATCAACTCTAAGTTAGGATTAACAGAAATCATCTATATACTGACGTTAATAGATATCAACTTTAAGCTGGGATTACCGGGAATCAACTATAAAATGGGATTAACAGAAATCGACTACAAACTGGGATTAAGAGAAATGCACTATAAACTGGGACTGACAGAAATAAACTCAAAACTGGGATTAACAGACATCGACTATAAACTGGGATTGACAGAGATAAACTCAAAACTGGATTAACAAAAATAAACTATAAAGTGCGATTAAGAGATACGAAAAATAAACTTAAAAAAACAGCACGAAAGTCAGAGCGCTTGAGAATATCATAACTCTACGTACGAAGCGGAAGGAAACCGGGGACTTGGAACAAGTA
>NC_061109.1:19136486-19138986 GCF_015104395.2 Macrobrachium nipponense | reverse complement strand
TCTCTCTCTCTCTCTCTCTGTAAAATTCAATATATACACCGATCTTGACGCTGTCTTTGATCATGACCTCTATAGACGCTCTGCTATCCTGTTTAAGTAGCACGGAAAACGCCACTATTCGAAAAATAGAGAAGATTCTTCTACAAGTGTAAAGCTGCTGAAGTAGCCATTACTTTTAATAAAGTATATTATTATTATTATTATTATTATTATTATTATTATTATTATTATTATTATTATTATTATTATCATTCACAAGCGGAGAAAACTATTGGCTTGATAAATACCCTTTCACAGAATGGAAACACCGCTTCTGAAGAGAAAAATAAAAAGCTCTTCAAAACACATATGGTAACAAATAATTACATAACAAAAAAGTAGAAAATAAAACAAATAAAAATATGAAATGTTATTTTAGTGACTTTAATGCTGTTCTCCTTGAACAGAAGGGTCACATTAAATGAGAATGCAGGTGATCTGTGATGGGAGTCGAACTTGTGAGATGAATGTTAAGAAAAAATAAAAAAAAAAAAAAGATGCTGATTTAGAAATTCTCCCTCGAGTCAGATTCATATTTTAAAGAGAGAGAGAGAGAGAGAGAGAGAGAGAGAGAGAGAGAGAGAGAGAGAGAGAGAGAGAGAGAGAGAGATAAATTCCTCAATTCATTTAGGAGTGAGTTTGCACATTTAAATGCTAATGTCCATTACATTTATTGTTTTTTTCTTTAAAATAGATAATAAACCATTATATTCAAGTATTGCACGGTACCCGTTATAAGCAACTATAACAAATAATTCATCACAATCACTTATGTAATCTGTCAAGTTTCACTCTCACTCGATTACAGTGATCACCATTCACTATCACATTTCCTTCTATTTCGTCATAGAAGTTTGTAAAGGCGTTTTGTGAAGAGAAATGTCCTCGACAACTCGTATATATAATAAAAGGTCCGTGGCTCTAATACACAGAGGCATGTGGGAAATGCCAAATTAAATGTTAAGAATCAATATCTTGCAAATCAATTTCATGTGCTTTTAACTAGAACATGTTTTCCTTAAAAGGCGAGGTACTGAGAAGCCCCCTGTAAATAAACGCACAAAAAACGTACACACACACACACACACACACACCATTGCTCTCTCTCTCTCTCTCTCTCTCTCTCTCTCTCTCTCTCTCTCTCAAAGGCTTATTTGGATCTGAGCTCCTTTGATTCCCAGTCTATAAATGGTGACACACGCCACTCCTTTTCAGGGGACATGTTGTTGAGTTTATAAATAAAACTGGATAATAACAGGAATTCAAGGCCATTAACAGAGAGAGAGAGAGAGAGAGAGAGAGAGAGAGAGAGAGAGAGAGAGAGAGAGGCTTAGTTTCATTACAAAACGAAATTCATAAGAAGTCTCTCTCTCTCTCTCTCTCTCATTCTCATATGATCTTTACGAGGCATGTTCAACATCGTGGAGAAAATTCTCTCTCTCTCTCTCTCTCTCTCTCTCTCTCTTTATGATCTCTCTGAAGTCCGTTCAAAATCTTATGAGAAAATTCTTCTCTCTTTATGATCTTCCCTTTGAGGTCCGTTCAAAATCTTAAGAGAACTTTCTCTCTCTTTATGATCTTCTCTCTGAGGTCCGTTCAAAATCTTATGAGAACATTCTCTCTCTCTCTCTCTCTCTCTCTCTCTCTCTCTCTACTCTCTGCTCTCTACGTTCATATAATCATCTGCAAGTCATTTCAAAAATCTAACGAGAAAATTCTCTCTCTTTATGATCTCTTTGAGGTCCGTTCAAAATCTTAACAGAACTCTCTCTCTCTCTCTATCTCTCTCTTTATGATCTTCTCTCTGATGTCCGTTCAAAAGCGTAAGAGAACTTTCTCTCTCTATCTCTGTGTAGTATGTATGTATGTATGTATGTATGTATGTATGTCTCTCTCTCTCTCTCTCACCCAGCCGAGAGAACCTTATGATAAAACATGGCTTTCATACAAAGCAACACCTTCTGTAATTCCGCTGCAAATGGAAAAATCTTGTTGAAGTCGGAGCCGAGGCCTTCTGCTGAGGCGGTGTTGCCCTCGACCGTACCGTTTTATATTTGTGCTGCGTATATATACACACGCCAAATACATCCACGCTCTGTATACACTCACTTGCCTATAAACAAATAGTATATATATTCGACTCTGACTGTACGCGTGTGTGGTTGTGTAAATAAATGCCGACGCGGAATTTAGTTACTGCCTGTATAAATACAAGGTTTTATATTTATATATATGTATGTATATATATATACACACGTACACACACATATATACATATATGTGTGCGTGCGCGTGTGTGAATGAACTCGCATCACATACCGTGACATTTCTTCTATTCACAAACATTGGCCTACAAATGTCATTTAATATGCAATTCGCTCTACCGCAAAAATAAAATACGAAGGGGAATTATACTTGATAACGACTCCAGAGGTGTATGTATATATTTATAAATGTGTGT
>NC_061109.1:19123986-19131486 GCF_015104395.2 Macrobrachium nipponense | reverse complement strand
GTTCTGGAGGGGATTTTCGTTCAGTTTTTCGTAAGTAGTTTGTGTCGCTAAGGAGCTGGTTGATTTTGTCGAGGTAGAAGTCTTTGTTCCATTATTACCAATTTTGCCGTCTTTGTGCGGATCTACTTATTATAACATCTAACGTTTTTAGCGAGTGGGATGGCTATCATGAATCTGCGGGGGAACAGTGGATAATTCATTAAGAAATATCCTTGTTCCCGCAGAATTCATTGAATAGCCATTCCACTCGCTAAAAAAGTTAGATGTTATAATAAGTAGATCCGACAAAGCCCAAGACGCAAAATTGTCAATAATGGACAAAGACTCTAACCTCGGACAAAATCAACAAGCTCCTTAGCGACAAACAAATTACTTACCGCAAAAAAACTGACGAAAAATCCCCTCCAGAACGTTTCCCAACAGAATTTTTTCGGAAAGTAATAAGATTAATTGGCCAAGACAAAAAGAAAAAAGGTATTTGAAAACTATTAGAGGAAAGTTTAAAGTGAATTAATCCTAAATTACCCGATTTATTTTATGGTCTTCCCAAAACTCAACAAAGACAATCTTCCATTCAGACCCATCGTTTCATGCGTCCGGAGCTTTCAAGTTACAAAATTTCTAAATGGTTAGATGGCCTCCTTTACTCCTTTTTTAGGCCACTTTTTCTCCCAGTCACAATCAAACCATTCGGAAGACCTTTTGGTCACAAATTTTCAGAGAAGACATTATACCACTTCACAAGCAATAAAACTTTTAAGGCCTTGACGTAGACTCCCCTATTCAACAAAAGTACCAGTACAGGACGTTCTTCAGTTTTTAAGGGGACAAAAAATTATCCCCCTATTCAGATCAATTTCCCTTTGGCAACTTGACAAAAATAATAAAGTTAGTTGAATTATGTGCATACTCAATAACGTATTTTAACTTACGGGGAGGGGAATCATTCTACAAAGCAAAAAAATTCGGGTTGTAGTATGTGGTAGTCCTTTAAGGTCTATTTGTTTAAGCAATCTGTTACATGGAATACTTTGAAAACTACAGTAATAAATGCCAATACAAAACCCAAAAAAACATGCTGTGGATGAGGATACGTGGACGAATACTACCAAAATTTTTGGGATAATAAAGTGGGGTAATTTTAATGAATTCCTTCCTTCAAAAATTAAACCGCATTAGTTGCCCAGCAATCAAATTTAAAGTTGAATGGGAAACAGGAACAACAAAATTCCATTTTATTTGATGTTTTAATAATCCAAGAGACACGACCAGAATACACAAATTACCACATAACAGAAAAACCAACGTTCACACTTTACAATATTCACTACCTTAGCTATTCATGACAATACTATCAAGATAAGTCTTAGCTAGCAACCTTATGATTAAGAGCCTTACCGAATTTGATTCCCCAGATTCCTGGAAAAAGAATTTGAACTAATTCGCAACGCAAACTCTCCATCTTTAAAAGTATCCTGACCATATAATTGAGAAAGAAAGCAATTCAAAAACGCCAAACGTAATTTTCGACCGACCCCCTAAAGAAACAAGACCAGAGAACCAAACCAACAATAAAATAAAAATTCCCCACCTGGAGACGATTAAGAGAGTAACTCACACCCTTCGGGAATTTTTTTTTACAAATCCAACCCTTTTTGCATTTACCTACCCAAATACCTTAGCCAAAATCCCTTGATTAACGTTCCAACCAAAAGAAAAAACATCGCCCAAAGACTCGGGGGTATTTATGAGGATCCCATGGCCTAGGACTGTGACCAATTCCTTAACAGCGGATTTAAGCAGGTAAATCACTTCCCCAGAGATTAAATACAACACAAAACGGTTCAGGTTAGGTACGGCACAACCGAACCTCGGCTATTTTTCAATCATAAAATGAAATCAACATAACCATAAGAATAAACTGGAATATGTCACGTGGGTAATTCAATTTATAGCAGCAACTGCCGGTACAAGAGTCAAAATGATGGAATCGGCCTTAATTAATAAAAGAGAAGCAAGGTAAAATGGAACATTAAAATCCAAAAGGGAATTGCGGACATCCAGACATAGTCGGACGCCAGTGTTCACAACGCCAACGCTTAAAGAAGATTAAAGGAAGATTATAGCAGGGCGGGGGTGACCTAAATTGGCTTACTTGTGGGACGAAATCTCGTGGTTATAAATAACACACCCCGTTTTCTGTAAAACTTTTCTTTTTCATTCATATACCTGAAAGAGATTTTCTCTTTTTTTTTGGAGACAAGCAGTCTCTGAAATATAGTACTTTTCTCTATGAACATTTTAGGTGTTTTTTATGGGCTCCTTTTATTAGATATATATATATATATATATATAATATATATATACTATTGATAATATATATTATATATATATATAAATAATAAAATAAATAAATAAATATATATATATATTATATATATATAATATAATAAAGAGAGAGAGAGAGGAGAGGAAGATGAGAGAGAAGAGGAGAGAGAGAGGAGGAAAAATGAAAAAGTGAAAGTAGGTGAGACAGATAGTGGGAAAAATATTTATTACAAATAAATTTATATATATACCATACATATATATATATTATATATATATTAATATATCATATAGATATATAATATATAATTATAATAAAACTATATTATTATTATATCACAATATATAGAGAATATATAGACATAATATTAATATATATTAATATATAATAATATAATTTAATATCTATATAATAATATTAATATATATAATATATAAGATATATTTAATTAATTATTATATATATATTATTATATATTATATATATATATATATACTAATATATTATTAGATATTATTATATAACATATATATATATTATATATATAGAACATTATATTATATATTAGATATACTATTATATCTAATATAGATATATATAATATAAACTAATAGAATATTATATAACATATAATATATTATACTATATACCAACATATTATTATATTATAATATATATATATATACTAGATATATATATATATATATATATATATATATAGAGAGGAGAGAGAGATGAGGAGAGAGACGACTTTTGAGGAGAGAGAGATCGAGGAGAGAGATGAGGAGAGAGAGAGAGAATGAAGCCTTCGAACGCGTCCCTATGTAGGACCGGTGGAAAATATCAATGTTTTTAGCCTAACTATGGCTACATCTTAGGGTATAATCAAAATCATCTAAAGGTGCCTACAAAGAATTCCGAAAAAACAGCTAATAAACAATAAAAAAATAACTATCCAAAGTAAACATAAACTATATCAATTTTACAGTTAGAGCAGTTTTCTTTGCTTAGGTCACCCGCCTAATACCAAAAGAAATAATTTCGGCAAAGGTACAATGTCCCCCCAGAAAAAAAATGTTAATGAATAATGATTTATAAATTAAATCTGAAACCTGACTTGATATAGGCTCAGAAAAAGCATAAACACAATCCGGACAGACTAACGGTGATACTGTTTCAACTACAAATGCCGTTCTTTCTTGCCACGGTCGAAAACAATACAGAAATGATGACGCGCAAAAACAAATAAAAAAAAGAAAAAGAAAGAAAGAAGGGCAAACATAGAAAGGAGGGAAACAAAGAAAGAAAGAGGAGAAAGGAAAAAAAAAGTAGAGTTTTCAAAATGTTTCTCTGCAGCCGGACACGTTTAAAGCTCAACTCCTTTCTCTCCTAGACCCAATCTTCTTCTTCCCCAACCCACCCTCATCAGTGGCAGGGGTAGAGAGGAGAGACGAGACGAGAGAGAGAGAGAGAGAGAGAGGAGAGAGATTCGTGCCAAGTACCCTGTGTTCCACGAGGATTTTCAATCTCTCTCTCTTTTCTCTGTATTACCGCCTTTTGAAAGAGAAAAGCTGGGCGGGCGATTTTTATTTTTCCCCGACTGAAATGTAAACCGAAGTAGTGGGCTCTTCCTAACAATAGTTTTTAACATAAGGCCCCACCCAGCTCCCCCCCCCCCCCCCCCCCCCCCCCCCCCCCCCCCCCCCACCCCCCCCCCCCCCCCCCCCACCTCCTCTCTCTCTCTCTCCTCTCTTTCTCCCCCCCCCCACCCCTCTCGTCTCTCTCCTCTTCTCTCTAATTTTATACGTAAACTTGGAGTTATTTTATCACAAAATGTTGAAACTTCCCCATCTTTAAGAAAAATAAAAATCTATCTGTTTCGTGGGCTCCCGGTATAATTGCTGTATGAGTCACGGCCCATGAAAACATTTAAACCACGGCCCCTTCGGGTGGCCTATGCCGTATATCCACTGCCAGAAAGCACGATTATGGCTAAATTTAACCTTAAACAAAATCTAAATTATTGAGGCTAGAGGGCTTGCCAAATTGGTACGTCTGGTTCGATTGAAAGGTGGATGGAATCAAATCGGTACCAATTTGCCCAGATCACTAGCCTCAGGTAGTTTGTAAGATCCGAGGACGGACAGAAAAAAACTGCGGACAGAAAAACAAGTGCGGACGGACAGAAGAAAAACAGAATAGAAAAACTAAAAACATAGGAAACCGCATGAAAAGTATTTACGATGAGTTAACCTTACCCAACAAATATCAAAGGGAAAGGGAAGAGTCACTGGTTCGGTATGAAAGTTGTTCCCGGACAAGGAAAATGGCAATCTTCGGTTATTGGACACTGCCACAGGTGGAGGGTGATACCGAACTTAGAACAAAGGTATTTTTACGATGATACAGCATTGGTTCGTTACAGGGGAGAAGCAATTGGCGGTTGGGAATGGGTCAGCGGATTTGAAAGTTTGGTCTGGAGGACTTTTTCGAGGCAGGACCCAATGCCTGTCTTGAACAAAGTTAAAGTATATCTCAGTTTAACCCAGCATCGCTGAGCTGATTAACAGCTCTCCTAGGGCTGGCACCGAGGACTAGATATTCTGACGTTGCTAGGAACCAATTGGTTACTTAACAATGGGACCTATAAGCTTCCACTGTGGGACCAACCAAACCACATTATGTCGCGAAATGAATCTCCTAATCACCAGGCAAAGAAATTCCTCTGATTCTGTGTCGGCAGAGCAGGGAAGCGAAACCCGGGACTACCATATAAAGCCTGTCTCCAGATTCTAGGTTATTGCGGACACCTCGGTACAAAGCCTCGGTCCACCGAACACAGTGGACTTCCATTCGACCTCGGATGAGCAATACCTCAAAAATTTACAACACATAGTAAAGGAAAAATAAAAATATTTGAACCCTTCCCGTCTTTGCTGTTCCACGTTCGTTGAAATTTCATCGTTACTTCAGAACAAGCTCCTGGAGAGCATTTAGAAAGTAAACAATGGAAAAACAAAAACAGAAAGAAAGCAATGAGAGGAGGAGAGAGAGAGAGAGTACGAGAGAGAGAGAGGAGAGGAGAGGAAATTGCCACAATCAGAGGACAGATAAATTAATGTAAAGAAATTATAGCACACTAAAAGACCCATGTACTAAAATTTAAATGCAAACTGCTACAATGAAACAACGAGAGAGAGAGAAGATGAGAGACGAAGAGGAGAGAGAAGAGATGAGAGAGAGGAGAGAGAGAAGAGAGAGGAGAAGAAAAGGTTAAATGAGTAAAAAACTGGGTCACAATCCATGAGGATAGATAAATTGATATAAAGAGAGAACATATAAAGGAATGTTCCAGTATCTAAAAACAATTGACTACGACATGAAACCAGAGAGAGAGAGAGAGAGAGAGAGAAGAGAGAGAGAGAGAGAGAGAATGACGCACATTGAGGCGCCTAAGGAGGGCAGGATAAAATCGTCTCCTATTCAGGTGAAGAGAATTAGCTATGCAGATCACAGAAGGGGGAATTCCCCAGACGAGGCTGTCCCGAATGGATACGGGACGCCCACCTTTAATGGACGGCGGTGTTCGGTGTTCGTGGTGGTGGGAAACCATGTAAATACAGAGAGAGAGAGAGAGAGAGAGAGAGAGAGAGAGAGAGAGAGAGAGAGAGAAAACCATTTACGTAAGGAGAATTTTCACCTGCGTCTCATCTCATCTTATATGAGAAAAAATAATTTTTCCAGTTTTATAACTATTTACAATTTATTTATTTATTTATCTATTTATTTGTAATTCATTCCCGCAAACAGAATCTCCTTACGTCTTTTATATGACAGAATAGTTATCAAATGTTATGACCACGTAATTAAAATCATTTCTCTCAATTACTCTATAAAATGACCAAAAACATCCCACCATGTTTTCTCATTAACATAATATGATACGACCCAAAATTCTTCCTGGATTCTCAGTCATACGATATACTCCCCCCTCCCCCTCCAATCCCCAGCCCCCTTTCACATTGTCACCTCGTATGGACCCACAAGGAAATGACGTCACAAACTGCCAGAGATCTTAATTCGCATTCGGGTTCACAAAAACAGTGCAAGAAAAAAAAAAAAAGTTGTACAGCCTTTGATAGAAGTCAAACACACGTCTACGAAAAGAAATATCCTGTTCCCCGCAGATTCATGATAAGCCATCCACTCGCTAAAAAAAGTTAGATGTTATAATAAGTAGATCCGACAAAGACGGCAAAATTGTAATAATGGACAAAGACTTCTACCTCGACAAAATCAACCAGCTCCTTAGCGACACAAATACTTACGAAAAACTGACGAAAAATCCCCTCCAGAACGTTGTTCCCACAGAATTTTTTCGGAAAGTAAGATTAATTGGCCAAGACAAAAAGAGTATTGAACTATTAGAGAAATTTAAAGTAATTAATCCTAAATTACCCTATTTTTATTGGTCTTCCCAAAACTCACAAAGACAATCTTCCATTCAGACCCATCGTTTCATGCGCCGGAGCTTTCAATTACAAAATTTCTAAATGGTTAGCTGGCCTCCTTTCTCTTTTTTAGGCACTTTTTCTCCCAGTCACATCAAACATTCGGAAGACTTTTGTCACAAATTCAGAGAAGCACATATACCACTTCACAACATAAAACTTTTAAGCCTTGACGTAGACTCCCTATTCACAAAAGTACCGATACAGGACGTTCTTCAGTTTTTAAGGGAAAATTATCCCCACCCCCTATTCAGATCATTCCCTTTCCGGCACCTTGACAAATAATAAAGTTAGTTGAATTATGTGCATCTAATAACGTATTTTCATTCGGGGAATCATTCTACAAGCAAAAATTCGGTTTGTAGTATGGTAGTCCTTTAAGTTCCTATTTAGCCAATCTGTACATGGAATACTTTGAAACTACAGTAATAAATGCAATAAAAACCCAAAAAAACATGCTGTGGATGAGATACGTGGATGACATACTAACATTTTGGATAATAAGTGGGGTAATTTTAACTTTTAATGAATTCCTCTCAAATTAAACGCATTAGTGCCCAGCATCAAATTTAAAGTGAATGGGAAACAGACAACAAAATTCCTTTTCTTGATGTTTTAATAATCAGAGACACGACAGAATACAAATTTACCATATACAGA
>NC_061109.1:19098986-19121486 GCF_015104395.2 Macrobrachium nipponense | reverse complement strand
TCTCTCTCTCTCTCTCTCTCTCTAATTTTATACGTAACTTGGAGTTATTTTATCACAAATGTTGAAACTTCCCCACCGTCTTTAAGAAAATAATCTATCTTTCGTTGGGCTCGGTATAATGCTGTATGAGTCACGGCCCATGAAACTTTAACCACGGCCCCCTTGGTGGCCTATGCTATATCACTGCCAGAAGCACGATTATGGCTAAATTTAACCTTAAACAAAATCTAAATTATTGAGGCTAGAGGGCTGCAAATTGGTACGTCTGTCGATTGAAAGGTGGATGATCAACGTACCAATTTGCAGATCACTAGCCTCAGTAGTTTGTAAGATCCGAGGACGGACAGAAAAACTGCGGACAGAAACAAGTGCGGACGGACAGAGAAAAACAGAAAACTAAAAAACTAGAAACCGCATGAAAGTATTTACGATGAGTTAACCTTACACAAATATCAAAGGGAGAGTCACTGGTTCGGTATGAAAGTTGTTCCCGGACAAGGAAATGCATCTTCGGTTCTTGACACTGCCACAGGTGGAGTGATACGAACTTAGAACAGGTATTTTTACGATGATACAGCATTGGTTCGTTACAGGGAGAAGCAATTGGCGGTTGGGACTGGTCAGGATTTGAAAGTGTCTGGAGACTTTTCGAGGCAGCCCAATGCCTGTCTGAAAAGTAAAGTATATCTCAGTTTAACCAGATCGCTGAGCTGATTAACAGCTCTCCTAGGGCTGGCCCGAAGGACTAGATATTCTGACGTTGCTAGGAACCAATTGGTTACTTAACAATGGGACCTATAGCTCACTGTGGGATCCAAACCACATTATGTCGCGAAATGAATTCCTAATCACCAGCAATAAATTCCTCTGATTCTGTGTCGGCAGAGCAGGGAAGCGAACCCGGACTACCATATAAAGCCTGTCTCCAGATCAGGTTCTTGCGACCTCGGTACAAGCCTCGTCCACCGAACACAGTGACTTCCATTCGACCTCGGATGAGCGTACTCAAAATTACAACACATAGTAAAGAAAATATATTAACCTTCCCGTCTTGCTGTTCCACTTCGTTGAAATTTCATCGTTACTTCAGAACAAGCTCCTGAGAGCATTTAGAAAGTAAACAATGAAAAACAAAACAGAAAGCAATGAGAGAGAGAGAGAGAGAGAGAGAGAGAATGCCACAATCAGAGGACAGATAAATTAATGTAAAGAAATATAGCACCTAAAAGACCCTGTACTAAAATTTAAATGCAACTGCTACATGAAACAAGAGAGAGAGAGAGAGAGAGAGAGAGAGAGAGAGAGAAAGAGAGAGAGAGAGAGAGAAGAAAAGGTAAATGAGTAAAACTGGGTCACAATCAGAGGATAGATAAATTGATATAAAGAGAGAACATATAAAGGAATGTTCCAGTATCTAAAAACAATTGACTACGACATGAAACCAGAGAGAGAGAGAGAGAGAGAGAGAGAGAGAGAGAGAGAGAGAGAATGACGCACCTTGAGGCGCCTAAGGAGGCAGGATAAAATCGTCTCCTATTTCAGGTGAAGAGAATTAGCTATGCAGATCACAGAAGGGGGAATTCCCCCAGACGAGGCTGTCCCGAATGGATACGGGACGCCCACCTTTAATGGACGGCGGTGTTCGGTGTTCGTGGTGGTGGGAAACCATGCAATACAGCATGAGAGAGAGAGAGAGAGAGAGAGAGAGAGAGAGAGAGAGAGAGGAGAGAGAGAGAAAACCATTTGCGTAAGGAGAATTTTCACCTGCGTCTCATCTCATCTTATATGAGAAAAAAATAATTTTTCCTTTTTTTAGTTTATAACTATTTACAATTTTTATTTATTTATTTATCTATTTATTTGTAATTCATTTCCGCAAACAGAATCTCCTTACGTCTTTTATATGACAGAATAGTTATCAAATGTTATGACCACGTAATTAAAATCATTTCTCTCAATTACTCTATAAAATGACCAAAACATCCCACCATGTTTTCTCATTAACATAATATGATACGACCCAAAATTCTTCCTGGATTCTCAGTCATACGATATACTCCCTCTCCCCCTCCAACCCCAGCCCCCTTTCACATTGTCACCTCGTATGGACCCACAAGGAAATGACGTCACAAACTGCCAGAGATCTTAATTCGCATTCGGGTTCACAAAAACAGTGCAAGAAAAAAAAAAAAAGTTGTACAGCCTTTGATAGAAATCACACGTCTACGAACCCTCGTACGAGCCAAAGAGGAAAAAACTCTCATGTACTCTGATACTTTCTCTCTCTCCTCTCTCTCTCTCTCTCTCTCTCTCTCTCTCTCTCTCTCTCCCTAATATTGGAATCTTGGAAGACAACCTCTGAAAAGAGTCAGTCTTGTGGAAAGGACGATGGCTGGTGATGCCTCCTCGTTCGTTCCTCCTCTCCCCCAGCCCTCTTATGAGACTCCCTCCCACCCTTTCATTTTCCTCCTCCTCCTCCTCCTCCACCTCTTCTTCTTCTTCTTCTTCTTCTTCTTCTTCTTCTTCTTCTCCAGGTAAAGGCATCGTAACCGTCCGGTTGTTGTGGAGCATTTTCACGGACACATCCGTCATAGGCCTCTGACACGCGCATAATTTGACTTATTGAATGCCACCTTTATATCTTTCTGATATTCTGACTATAATAGATTCACATCAACCGTGCATGTGATGTCTAGGCCCGTCCCTTACGACTCTCCTGATTGGCTGTTGATAAGTCAGTCGCAGGGCTGGAAACTCTCAGTCTCTCGAGAGAGTTCACATGCACGGTTGATGTGAATCTACTATAGCCGCCTTTACAAAGAACGTATTTATCTTAAAATTTTTCATGTATCTTTTATGCGCATGTTAATATTTATCATTCTTGATATTTTCTATCACTCAGACTTGCATGCACGCGACTCTATAATTGAAAATCTGGGCCTGTTTCAAAAATGAAAATTGGTGGCTGTGTCAGTCCGCATATATTGGTACCTTTTCCTCTGAATGGAAATGGGTATTTAGTCCGTCAGATAGAAGTAGGCACCTGTCTTCCTTGAAAAAAATGGGTACCACCTTCCCAGATAGAATTAGGAACTATCTTCCCATGTAGCCCTATACAGGTACCATCTTCCTAAATATAATGAAGTACCATCTCCATAGAAAGAATTAGGTACCATTTTCCGAAACAGAAATAGGTACCATCTTCCTAGATAGAATTAGGTAGCATCTTCTTAGACAGAAATAGGTACCCTCATCCAAGACAAATATAGGTATAATTTTTATACGCAAAAATTGGTGCCATCTCCCTAGGCAGAATTAGGTCGTACACAGATATGGGTAGTACCATCTTACTAGACAGAAATAGGTACCATCTCCACAGGAAGAATTAGGTACCATCTTCCTATACGGAATTAGGTAGCATCTTCCTAGACAGAAATAGGTACTATCTTCCTAGATAGAATTAGGTACCATATTCCTAGACACAAATAGTTACCATCTTCCTAGATAGAACTAGGTATCATTTCCATAGAAAGAATTAGGCACCATCTTCCTATACGGAATTAAGTACTATCTTCCTAGAGAGAATTAGGTACCATATTCCTAGACATAAATAGTTACCATCTTCCTAGATAAAAATAGGTACCATATTCCTAGACACAAATAGGTACCATCTTCCTAGACAGAAATGGGTACCATATTCGTAGACAGAAATAGGCATCAACTTCCTGGTCAGCAATAGGTATCAACTTCGTAGAGAAATATAGGCATCATTCTCCTACATAAAAATGGCTACCATCTTGCCAGACACAAATAGGTACCTTTCCACTAAGGTATTTACTTCAAACGGAAATCCCTGTCTCACTCGCATGGCAGAATCTGGTACCTCTAAGTATTTCTTTACAGAGGAACAGGTACCCGTCCTCTAAGACGGAAATACGATTCCATCTCTCGTAGAAAGAAAACCGTCTACCTGTCCCTAAATGGATTATGACACTTTATGATTGATGACCACGCCTAACGACCTGTCACTCGTCTGTCATTTTTGTAGGTGTCTCCTCCCCCGCCCCCAGCCCCCCCTCCCCTCCCCCCAAAAAATGATCGACCTTGGGCATCATTTTTTTAGAACTTAGGACCACCAACCTTACGGAGGGAAAGATAGTTGTTTTTAATGTCCTCAGGTCCGTTTTTTAAATTTTTATATTTTTTTCTAGTCCAACATCCTCTCGGTTTATTACCTAGTGTGTTTCTGTACTACACCCGACCCTACGTACACAAAATGCACTTCTTTGTTACTTTAAAAATCGTAATTTCTTGAGTTACTTTTGAAACTATAAACAAAAGGACTTCCTCAGATATTTTACAAACCATTAAAGGCTCCTTCCATGATAAACACACTACAAACAAAATTACATTAAAAATCGCCAACTGTATACAGATTACTAACGTTAAACAAATGAATTGTCTATCTATTTCTATCGTTAAACTGAAGAATCATTACAGATGGCTCTGGATATATGCATAAAACTCTAAATGAAAAGTCTGTCATAACTACTTGAAAAACAATTAACAACTTGGATACAAAGGTACAAATATATAAGGACTTATTTTAAAATCTTCCGCAGTCTTTTCAATACAAATCAAGTTCCAAAAGAAATCGAACCATTAGATCTTTAAGAAAAAAATAAATATTCCAAAACCATGGCTGATCAATTTGTTTAGCATTTATATGACTTCACGGCTACATAATAAAAAAATGAAGAGTAGATGATAAGATTCAATATAAGATATAAATACACCCATCTAATGCGTCCTTAAACTTCGTCTGTGTCCTCCATGTATCCATAAAGGGGGGGTCAACGTGGCCAAGACGATAGAGCATTGACCTTCCGATAAATGACAACCCCAATTTGAGTATTCCTCTGGTCAAGGAAAAAAAATAAATATATATATTTTCAACGCTTGGGAGATACTTTCCCTGGTTGGGGGAAGGGAAGGGGAGTTCTGTAAACTCTCCTGTCTTGTAAAACACACACACACATACACACACACACACACACAGCACGCAAGCAATCGTTACAGAGTTTAAGCAAACCTCTTGGCCCTGAACAGACCTCTTAGTTCTCAATAGGCCTCTTGGTTCTGAACAGACCTCTTGGTTCTGAACATACCTCTTAGTTCTCAATAGACCTCTTGGTTCTCACTAGACCACTTAGTTCTGTATAGACCTCTTGGTTCTCAATGGACCTCTTGGTTCTCTATAGACCTCTTGGTTCTCAATGGACCTCTTGGTTCTGAACAGAGCTCTTGGTTCTCAATAGACCTCCTGGTTCTGAACAGACCTCTTGGTTCTCAATAGACCCTTAGACATGAACAGACCCCTCTGTTTTGAACAGACCTCTCGGATATGAACAGACCTCGCGGATCTTAGGCGAGAGGCAATAGGTTACAGTACCGCCCAAGATGCCCACCCGAGTTATAACAACAGCAGAAACAATATTTTTTAATGACGGATCCTAAAACTTTCCTGATACAGAGGCAAGAGTGTATTCCAGGTCGGTCAAGATAATGTAACATGATACCAAAAATACACCATAATACTTTTATCTTTGGTACTTTCTTCTGTCTTCTGTTATCTTATATTTCCTTACAAGGGAACACACAGGAAAGCAAGACCAGTGGCTGGCAGCAGAGGAACACTCAAGTAAGGAGGAAGGATGAATCTGCTTACATCTAGACTAGATAAAATTGAAGTGTATCAGATTTAATATTAAAGGTACGTCTACATCTACCACTTAAACATTAAGATGTCTGACGTTGTAAGACACTGGTTGCAGGACACCTTTTTACTTGTGATATTCGATAGAGTTATCTGGTTACATGAGCTCAGAAGAAAATTAATACTATTTTTGTTAGTTATTAAATAAAAATGGGTGGATTTCTGGCTAATAGTCAAAGAGAGTTTTTGTTTTAGATATTAAAGAATGAAAGTCACTTGACAACAGCACAGAAGTACGAAACGAAAACAGTATCTGATTAAAAAGTTAACATTCCCTCCATTTGGAATCGTTAAATTCCTACTTTTCATCATTTGACTCTTTAAACAGGGACGGGAAATAACCGGATAGTCCCAATGAACGCATCTTGTTCCAAACCAGTGTCTTACAATAACAAATTCAAAATCCACATAAACGGACAAGGAAAGGACGGGATGGACCTCTCTTTTAACTCGGGAGATTGGAATCATGGGTCGGGGGAGATTAGGGATAGGAGGAGGAGGAGAGGAGGAGGATGGGAGAGGAAGGAGGAGGAGGAGGAGGAGGAAGAGTTTAAATCCCAGGGAGGGTTTCGTGGTTGGTTGAGGGAGGAGGGAGGTGGGGAATGGGGGAGAAAAAGGTCCGTGTCTCCCTCCTTAAAAACAAAAGCAAGAGAGGAAACCACGGGAAAGGAAGAGACGGGGGATAACGGGGAAGAATTTTAATGACTAAAAATTTTAAAGAATATATATATATATACAATATATGTATATAAAAAAGAGAGAAAGGGGATCCGCTGTGTACTTACCGCTGAGATAAGCGTTACCGTCCTCACTCAAATAATCGTCGTAGAAATCGGGTATGTCTTCTGAAATAGAGGGAAGAAAAGGGAGCAGATGTTAGTACACGACCTCAGGAAGATGACGGAGAGAGAGAGAGACAGAGAGAGAGAGAGAGAGAGAGAGAGAGAGAGAGAGAGAGACTACTACTACTCGATGATGGCTGCGGTGAGGTAAAACGTTCTAGGGTGGTTGATGGAGTTCAATGCTGGTTTCTGATGATAGCGGAGGGTGGGGAAAATGGATGTCCCGGGGTGGGGGGGAGGCTAATGATGCCGTTTGTCAGTGGGGTTTTTTGATGATGGAGGAAATGAAGTAGATGGAATAACTACGAGTGGAAGTAGAGAGAGATAACGATGAAGATGAAGATGGCCTTCGTGTTTGCGATGACGGATATACAAAGACTGAGGAAAATGACGTTGACTGTGGTCCTTGCGAGCTTAAATGCAATGATAAGGAAGCCTAAGAGATGTTTTGAATGGTGGAAAATTGAAAACGAGATCAATGATTGCAAATTAATGAAAATAATTTTGTTGGGAAAACGGAAGACTGGCATTATATGATGGCTGCTAGGCACTGCAGGTTGCAAGGAAGGTTGCTAGGCATTGCAGGTTGTAAAGAAGTTTGCTAGGTATTGCAGGTTGCAAAGAGGGTTGCTAGGCACTGCAGGTTGCAAGGAAGGTTGCTAGGCACTGCAGGTTGCAAGGAAGGTTGCTAGGCATTGCAGGTTGCAAAGAAGGTTGCTAGGCATTGCTGGTTGCAAGGAAGGTTGCTAGGCATTGCAGGTTGTAAAGAAATTTACTAGGCACTGCAGGTTGCAAAGAAGGTTGCTAGTTATTGCTGGTTGTAAAGAAGGTTGCTAGGCATTGCAGGTTGCAAAGAAGGTTGCTAGGCATTGCAGGTTGCAAAGAAGGTTGCTAGGCATTGCAGGTTGCAAAGAAAGAGAAATACTTGAAAACAAGTCTATGAAAATCAAGATTTTCAAAGCAGTTTTAACTGGGGAAAAATTTCGGTTAAATGTTTCATTTACACAATGTATATATATTATATTATATATATATAGATATATATATATATATATATATATATATAAATATATAAAAAGCCTAGGTTTGAGAATAATGTAAAAAGTTAAAACTGTAAAGTGCTTGAGCTACGTCTCGCAGACAAAAAAAAAAAAACAAAAAAAAACAACATCAAAGTGAAAGACTTTAAAATTCTATAACAATTTTGACAAGAAAGACTTGAAAAAAAACAGTTGTAGGGATTAAATTTACTAAAGATAAATTAGCTTAGAAAACTGAAAAATGTTTGTGAAAACACAAATAATGAAATAATTTCATAAGAAGTCGCTGAAATCATAATGTTAAGGACACGAACTTAAAACATTTTTATGACAGTTTTGGCAAGAAAAACTTCAATTCTTTTTTTTTTGTAGGGATTCAATTTACTAAAGATAAATTAGTCTAGAAAACTGGAAACTATTTGTAAAAAAAGTTATGAAATCAATTTCAGAAGAAACTACTGAAATCAGAATAATTAAGATACGAAGTATTATTTAGATGCAGCTTTGCAAGGAAACTGAAAGCACACCTAAGAATTGCAAAGGACTTATATGTTAGTTCTAACAGGAAAACTTGGGAGGCGAAGCAGAGATGAAAAATTTCTAATGTGGCTTCGAATGGATATTCGGAAATGTCCTCCAGGGATACAAAGTATTTTGAACAATTTCTATGAGGGGGGGGGGGGGGGGGGGGGGGGGATTTGAATCTCTTATAGGGACACATATACAACGGCGTTGTGCCGACAAATTTTAGTGTGTTGTAAGAAGGCAAGATAAGAAGCTGGTCAGGGAAAAAATGAATAAAAAAAGGTCGAAGAAGAAATGAGAACGAAAACAAGCAGGTATATTGGAATAAAAAAAAAAAAAAAAGGCTGGATATGGGGCAAAAAAAAAAAAAAAGGTCGAAGAAGGAAATGAAAATGAAACAAGCAGGTTTGTTGGAATAAATAAAAAAGGGCTGGTTATGGAAAAAAAAAAGGTAGAAGCAATGAGAATAAAAACAAAAAGGTTTGTTGGAATAAATAAATAAAAAAATAGGCTAGTATTAGAAAATAAAAGTCGAAGAAGTAATAAGAATAAAAACAATGTTGCTGATTGTGTGAAGGCTACTTATAGCCCAGGAAGCGATAATGAACGTGTAAAGAGAAGATAACCATTAAAGAAAGGAGAAATAATGATAACGTAGAATTAAAATGGTTAAAGTTAAGAATTAACGTACCATGGAAGAAAGACGGGAATAAATGAACATAATTTATGTTGCGGGAGAGATTTTGAAAGGAAGTAATGACTATATGATTACTGGCGATGATGATGATGATAATGGTGATGACAATGAAAAATGTATGAAAAGAAATGTATGATGTCAACAACAATAGACTAAAGGAGAAAATGATATAGAGAAGAAAAGAGAGAGAGAGAGAGAGAGAGAGAGAGAGAGAGAGAGAGAGAGAGAGATTGCCATAATTATTTTGAATTAAAAAGTAATTGGTTCTATCAGGAGGAAAAACTGAAAAATGAAAATGAACAGAAAATAAGAGAAAAACACACAACCGATAATGCTAATGTGCATTATGAGGTGAAGAATGTAACCAATAAGAATAATCATGAAAGATGATTAATGAGAGAAGAGGAATAAGCGTAAAAATGAAGATGAAAAATCAAAACAAAAATGCTGGTAAGTATTAAATGTCAGAAATAGTAAAAAAAAAAAGAAAAGTGTCCACACTACTTGGAAATTCTTGAAAAAATACAATAAAACAGGACGCTAAAGAGGCAGGATTATCATGAAACGAGAGAGAGAGAGAGAGAGAGAGAGAGAGAGAGAGAGAGAGAGAGAGAGAGAGCTCTTCAAAGAAGACAAAACTGACACTGGAATGAGAAAAATATAGAAAATGAAATACAAAAAAAAACAGGCAATTTGAAAGTTGGAGAAAATGTAATACATGAAAAGATGAAATGCTAAAGTAAGAGAAAATGTAATACATGAAAAAATGAAATGAGAAAGTAAGAGAAAATGTAATACATGAAAAATGAGATGAGAAAGTAAGAGAAAATGTAATACAAAAAAACATGCAATGAGAAAGATGGAAATAATGTAATACATGAAAAAATGTGATGAGAAAGTAAGAGAAAATGTAATGTATGAAAAATGTAATGAGCAAGTAAGAGAAAATGATACATGAAAAACAAGTGATTAGGAAAAAGTAATGTTGAACTAATGACAACTACTCAAAGACAAAAATCACTGTATTTGCCCTGAGACAAAGACAAGTCAGGTCTACGAATTTATTTCCTTTCATATCTACAACGAAACATCACAAAACCATAAAAAAAGTTTTCTTACCTACAGCCATAAGCAATATAAAAATATAAAAGCCCCTTCCTGTCTCTTTATGATGACCGGTAGTTGGAAAAAAAAAAAAAAACACATCCACTGATCCAGAAAAAAGACACACAAAAAAACAATGATCTCCCTCCACGGAGATAAACACACAAGAGTAATTCACACTATAAAAAAAAGACATTTGATGGTTAGGGGACAAGATAGAAAAAATAAACATTAGAAAAATACCTGATGGTTAAAGAGAAACTGAAAAAATCTAAAGACTCCTGGATTGTTATCTGAGAGAGAGAGAGAGAGAGAGAGAGAGAGAGAGAGAGAGAGAGAGAGAGAGAGAGAATATTTTTAAGTTAAAAAACACCAAGAAACACGAGAGAAAGGAATCTTCTGAGAGAGAGAGAGAGAGAGAGAGAGAGAGAGAGAGAGAGAGAGAGAGAGATAATATCTGTTAAGATAGCTAACACTAAGAAACACGAGAGAACAGAAATCCTGAGCTGCGTCCGTCACCTCAGGTTTGACCTGAGAGGTCATTTCAATCGCCTTAACCTTACCTCTGAGCCGCCTTCATGATCGGCGCCCACCCACTCTCTCTACAGCCGTACGGTTTTGGTTTTCACCCAGATATTGAAAACGTTAAAAAAAAGGAGTGAAGGGTACAACGAACGAGCAGAAGAAAAAGGGAGGAGCTTATCCAAAGGTGTTAAAAAATCTGATTTTTTAAAATTTATTTTTTTTACAAGAGTGAATGGAATACACATGAGAGGGGACAGTTAATGCATTCAACATTCCACTGGGGATGTTAGGACATTCATGTTACAGCAACAAATGTTACCGGTTACATCACTGCATTACAGGGAGAGGTGGGAGCAATACCGTCTTGTTAGGGAAGTTGTTGTAAACACATCACAGGCAGGTTGAATACAAGTTAACGACTTATTGCCATTCCTAACCAGTGCGTCACATGATTATCTAGCACTAGTCAATGATTCGTTCTTCACTGTTCTCAACATGTTTGCCACTTGTATACAACAAGTTGCTGACATGTTTGACTTTCGCTAACTTATTGCAAACAAGTTGAATACAAGTTATTATAAGTCCTAACCAGTGTTTCACATGATTATCCAGCGTTAGCCAATGATTCAGTCTCTACTGTTCTCAACATGTTTGCAACTTGTATGCAACAAGTTGCTGACATGTTTCACTTTCGCTAACTATTAGCAAACAAGTTGACAAGTTATTGGAAGATTATCCACCATTAGCCAATGATTCAATCTGTAATTACAGTTGCTGACATGTTCTCAACATATTTGCAACTTGTATGCAACAAGTTGCTGACATGTTTCACTTTAGCTAACCAATTGCAAACAAGTCGACAAGTTATTGGAAGTCCTAACCAGTATATCACACGATTATCCACCATTAGCCAATCTCTAATTACGGTTGCTGACATGTAAGCAATAAATTGCTAACATTATTTTACTTGTTTGACTGTCGCTAACTTGTCACAAACATCACAAACAGGCTGAATACAATTTAATGACTAATCTGTAGCCCTAACCAGCGCTTCATACAATTATCCAGAACTGACCAAAGATTCACTCGCCACAATGGGTTTTCATGTTTTACCGTAGCGTGGACGCAAACTTATCAATAGCAGTAGCAACATTTTACTGACGTCCAAGTGGAGAATTAAGGTTTCAATAAAAATAGCATATATTATATATGCTCTATTAGTAGTAGTATTCGTAGCAAAAAGGAAAGGGGGAAGAAGCGCTTTCATGCAATCAAACCTTTTTTATTTCTGAGATGGACAAAGTGACGCCCGACTTCTCCTTCATCTCATGACAACCAAAGGCTAAGTAAGATAAGATCCGAGGATATTTGCTAAGAAAGCTGCAATAGTTGAAAGGTTGGTTAAAACCAAAGGGACGTTCATTCACTACATCGGCCCGCTCGTTGCCCAAGTGAATGTATTCAACGAGCTGGGAAAGTTTCGATTGATGGATGATCTCCTGAACAAATGAGAGATATAATAAAAACAAGTAAAAAATGAGCCGAAGTGCCTTCTGCGCAATCGAGTTTTCTATACAGCGTGTAGTGCTGCATGAGCTGCGGCCCATGAATCGTTCAGCCACGGTCCGTTGGTGGTCTGTCCTATAGCGTTGCCACTCTCACGATTATGGCTATCTTTAACCTTAAATAAAATATAAACTACTGAGGCTAGACGGCTACAATTTGGTATGTTCGATGATTGGAGGGTGGATGATCAACATACCGATTTTCAGCCCTCAAGCCTCAGCAGGTTTTAAGATCTGAAAAAAGTGCGGACAGACAGACAATGCCGACATAATGGTTCTTTTTTCAGGAAATTAAAACCTGTAAATTATAGTGAGAGAGAGAGAGAGAGAGAGAGAGAGAGAGAGAGAGAGAGAGAGAGAGAGAATGCACTTGAAAACAATATAATCTGCCATATAGATGATGATGTAATTATGTAAAGTTAAATGGGAAAATATTTCTATGGCAATCCCACACGCTCCGGAAACAAGCTACATTGATGAATGAATGATGAATAAAGACATTGTACATTCCCAGATTAATTCAATCTTCAGGAATTAACATTCTGATTTTATGAGAAGTTCTTATAAACACCTGCATACTTTTTATCACAAGATCTATAAAACACTCGGTATTTTTTGACAATGCAAAATCACGGGTTTATTTGAAAGTGAATTGAATTCTTAATTCTTACCGCAAACAATAATAATAAGTTCGAATGCCTTTGTTTCATAAAAGACGAACACCAAACGCCATCCAATCCCTCACCACCACAGACGGAGAAAAAAAAAAAAGAAAAAAAAAAAAAAAAAGAGAAAAAAAGTCCTTTCAAGATGCGCAATTAACCCTGAGACGAAACAGTTCCCCGAGTTGAAGGGCCGCCCCATTCACTTGTTAAAAAGATCTTCTGTATTTTTGACCGAGGATTCTGGAGGACATCTCTAGGTATCAATTGCCTCCTGCGGTAAAACGCCTATACTAACGGCTGCCAAAGCCCCCCCCCCCCAATCCCCCAAACCCCCCCCCCCCCCCCCCCCCACAGCGGCTAAAGTCCAACAAAAAAAAAAATACGCGGTAGGGCCTGTCCTCCTCCAGTAGACCGGTCTGTATTCAGGGTGGTGTCCTTTGAGGTATATAGGAAGGAGTCTCTCTTCTCTCCCTTTGGGGAATTCTTTCAGGATACGACGACAAGATGTCTTTCAGGACGTGCCTACTACAGGGTGTCATCTCCTGAAGCATGGCTACAGGGTGTCCTGTTAGAGCTAGAAATACGGCGTCTTGGAACACAACACATTTCAGGGGGTATCTAGACAGCATATTCCCTTTTCCCCATCTCCCCTCCCCACCCCTCTACCCTAACCAACACGAGGTGTCTCAGAACACAGCCATACAGAAATGAATACGACGTTGCTCTTTCAAAGAATCTATAGGGTGTCTCATCACCACATAAATACAGGGTGTTCCTTTAGAACACAGTTACACAAAAGTGGTATTAAATCTGCTCTGAAGCTGATTTTGTATCACACAGTTACACGATTTGAAAGGACAGCCACAGGATTCAATTTCAAAATGACTACAGGTTGGTTTTTGAGAGCATAATGGCAGCGTATCCTTCCGGAATTTAGCTACAGGGTGTAATTTGTTATATTTATTTTCTAATTCCTGACTATCATTTCCCGTGGTATCGCTTATATACATATATATATATATATATATATATATATATAATATATATATATATATATATATATATATATATGTGTGTGTGTGTGTGTGTGTGTGTGTGTGCGGTGTGTGTGTGGCGTGTGTGTGTGTGTCCAAGGAACGTCCGTTAACCTGGGAATTGGCCAATTGTGGAGTGTCACTTCCAGGCAAGATATGGGCGTAGGGTTTACGCCCTCATCCCAAGATGCTTTAGAAAACGGGGAAGCGGAAAACCTAAAAGAAATAATGGTATTTTTGAAAGGACAAAAATTTGTCGTCACACCAAAAGAGGAAAAGGGATATAAAAAAAGCGTACACAAAAGGTTTCTATAAATACCAGAACATAGAAGGGGCATTTGCCTGAGGTCAGGTCGTATCGCTGAGAGAACCCAGGGTCAGCGCTATATTCAATGGCGTCCATTTTTCCTGACAAAACCTACAGATATCTCTATACACTTTAAAAGATACATGAAAGAGAGAGAGAGAGAGCCTCAACCAGAACCGAATGACGTCATTGGAGGGATGGATAAGTATTATTATTTTTTCTTTTTATTGAGAAAAAACTGTCGAAAGGAGGTCAGTGTCCTACCCAAGACAGCTTGAGGTCAAGCCATGTCAAGCAATGGTAGGAGTGCTGTGTTCCCTTATCATTGCAGATCGAGTGACCTTTCACATATTGAACTTTGAAAGCAGGGGATGGATGGACTGTTCCTTCCCCCCCCCCCCACCCACTCTCTCTCTCTCTCTCTTCCCTCTACCCCCTCCCCTCCCCTCCCCCTCCCCCACCCAGAACATTCTGCCCTCGCTGCCATGACGGATAATATCCACTGGAGCATACATTTTAGAACAGCGACAGGGATGCTGAACTGCGACTGAGAGAGAGAGAGAGAGACTCTTCGTTTTTATTTATTATGTAGTTTATATAAAATCATATATATATATATATATATATATATATATATATATATATATCTATATATATATATATATATATATATATATTATATATATATATATAGATATATATATATATATATATATATTATATATATATATATATATATATATATATATATATATATATATATATATATATTATATTATTATATATATATATTGAGATACACACCTCTTACCAAGTACGTGATCCACTGCTTAAAACAGTAGATGGAAAATAACTTATTGAAAAAAATGGGTTCAGATTCCTCTATCCTGGTGGGGTGACAAACCCGAGACCTATGGCTAGAGAGAGAGAGAGAGAGAGAGAGAGAGAGAGAGAGAGAGAGAGCAAATCGGGCAAAATTAGCAATCAGCATCTTGTTGAAACAGCAAATGGAGCAGAGATATAGTTGCGATACTATCATTAAATTTCGTCTTCTAAATGCTACGATAATCCATTGGAGAAAAACAAAAGACTTACACATTTAACTAACTAGGAAGGTTTTACAGGTTTCTGCTTATTTATAGCTGACTTTCATGCATGTGCTTTTGTTTGATTAACGAGACTGGTCAATGACTATCCCAAAAATGCAAAATACAAAAATAAGGCACCAAGACGAACATATCAAATGCTTTCGTTTACTTCCTGTACGAGATACGAGACACGTCACACGGACAGACCTAAGAAGCTGTATCAACAGTTCGCCTCCCCCACCCCCTCCCTCTTACATAAAGATTTCTTCTCGAAAAGGGGGTTAAGGGGAAACCTGTCATCCTTTCCTTTCTCCCCTCCCCTTCCTCCCTCCCTCCCTTCCCTGGGAGTCAATGTTTACCGTCC
Organism: Macrobrachium nipponense; assembly: GCF_015104395.2. Classification (NCBI taxonomy): domain Eukaryota; kingdom Metazoa; phylum Arthropoda; class Malacostraca; order Decapoda; family Palaemonidae; genus Macrobrachium; species Macrobrachium nipponense. The sequence goes on along the minus strand of NC_061109.1, from coordinate 19,105,954 downwards.
TCAAAGCCACATGTTCTGTCGAGGAATTGGAAGTTTACAACGCGATAGAAACTTCCCCCTACCTGTCCTGAAATATCTCTCTCTCTCTCTCTCTCTCTCTCTCTCTCTCTCTCTCTCTCTCTCTCTCTCTCTTCCGCCTTATTGGATAGGAGGGACAGTGTGGGAGGGGGGAATGGCCTTCTGTTCTGTTTCAAGATCTTCTGAAGATTTGTGTTTGCTCTAGGAAGAGTCGATGAAGTGTGTGTGCGTGTGCGTGTGCGTGTGTGTGTGTGTGTGTGTGTTTTATAAGAGGGACTGCACATGGAAAACATTCTCTTGGTTTTAAAACACATATAAAACTACGCAAATGATCAAATGAATACGCAATTTCTTTCCACAAAAGATTTTACATGAACAATCATTCAAACACCGGGGTAGGATGACGTATTGAAAACGTGATGCTGTTTCTGATAAGTCTCTAAACTTCCAAGAGAAATAGAAGGCCAGAGAGAGAGAGAGAGAGAGAGAGAGAGAGAGAGAGAGAGAGAGAGAGAGAAAACAAAAGAAGTTATCTCAAATCGTTCAAAACGAAAGGAAATCAGACATTTCAATTTAATATTCGGAAAGTTCAAACGTCTTAAGATTTCGATAAAACTACCAACACAACAGCATCTTTTAGCATGATTGTTTGTTTGTATGGTGTTTTTACGTTGCATGGAACCAATGGTTATTCAGCAACGGGACCAATGGCTTTACGTGACTTCCGAACCACGTCGAAATACACATATCTCACACCTCAGTGGAATACCCGAGAATCGAACTCGCAGCCACCGAGGTGGCAGACCAAGACCATAACGATCACGCCACTGAGGCGCTCCTTTAGCATGATAATGAATAAATATCTCAATCTTATCAATAATATCATCAATCTGATCTAGACGACGTCAGTGTACGATCGGAACAATAAACAGAACTCGATAGGAAGGTCACGCGGAGGTGGATGTTATCACCCAGGGCGAATGGCAGGGGTTATGGCTCTCACAGTTTACTCAGCTGACAGGAATGAGAGAGAGAGAGAGAGAGTACACCATATAGCAGCGGTTCCCAACCAAGGTTCCGTGGAACCCTGCCTGGGGTTCCTCATTCCATCATCAGGGGTTCAGCAAGAAGTCTTGAAATAAATTATGTATTGCAAATGATGTTGATCAGAATTTACACAGCTCGAATAACAGTGGTATATATTATATGATTTACATCAAGTAATATATATATATATATATATATATATATATATATATATATATATATATATATATATATATAGCCTGTATATAAAGGTTCCCTAGGATATGAAAAATCGTTTCAGAGGTTCCTTGCAGGCATAAAGGTTGGGAATCACTGCAATATAGGCTGAATGCCAAGCGCCGGGACCTATGGGGTTATTCAGCACTGGAAAGGAAATTTAAAGTCGGAGGTGTGAAAGGTGCAACAGGAGGAAAACCTCAAAAAAGCCGCTGCACTATGAAATAATTGTTAGGAGAGGGTGGATAGCAAGATGGAAGAAAGATAATATGAACGGAGGTACGGAAAAGTAATGATGAAGGGGGTTGCAGCTAGGGGCACGAGGGGACGATGCAAAGAGAAAGGCGAAGTTAACCATTTTCTTGCTACAAACCAAAGTATTATTATTATACATTATTATTATTATTATTATTATATTCAGTAGATGAAAGTAAGCGGGGATGAAGGGTAATATAGAAGGAAGAGATGCCACTCATTAAAAAAGGATAAAAAACCAATCATTTAAGGAAGAGATTGAAATGTATTCAAATACAAGGAGATTAAATCTACAATAACAAACTTTTTGAAACTTGTGGATTTCTGGCTTTCCAAAGCTTTGAGGCCACAGATATGTCAATTTATTAGCTATGAACTTCATATCATATACAGGAGGCGAAGACCCTTTTATTTGTAACATGTCTAGGAATGACCTCAAAGATACAATCACAGACTTAAATACAAATTAGTTGCCTTATAGACATATTCTTTGTATATGAATGTTTAATGTTTTGTGAATAAATTTTTGTTTACCAAAGGTTTGAATGTGGTCAGTTGCCGCCCTGTATAATACTTTAATTGTCTTGTCCCTGTGTCTGAGCAGTTGGGCTTAATCTTTTTGTTCTTAAATTGTACCCATGTTTATGTTAGTTTCGCGACTCTTCCTTGTCCTCTTAGTTTCTCATGTATGTCAGTAATTCTGCTAAGTAAAGGACGTTGAGTCGAAAGATCTTGCAGCTACTCCAGTGTTTCACTTTCTTTCCGTGGCTTATACCATATATATATATATATATATATATATATATATATATATATATATATATATATATATATATATTGTATATACGTTATACATATGAACTTCAAAATATATACTACAATAAGCAACACCGTATATATATATATATATATATATATATATATATATATATATATATATATATATATATATATATATATATATATATATAAGTACAATTATAATACCCATTTTGCATCGTCCGTAAGAAAGAAGTACATGAAGAAGACGAAAAAAAACGACATAAAAAACTAATAAGAAGAATAGAAGAGGACCAAGAAGAAATCTAAAAAAAATGTAATAATAAGAAAATAAAAAATGCAGAGAGCAGAGCATGATCATTATTCAATGCTCAGACCGCTTTCCAAACAACCTTCGATCAGAAACCGCAGATATATATATATAGTTTTTTCTATTCATCATCATCATCGACAACGACGCCAGGAAGATGTGTGGGTGGGTTGGCGGTGAGAGGGGGAAAGAAGGGGGAGCAGGGGTGGGGGGGGGGGGGGGGGGGGGGGGGGGGGGGGGGGGGCTGCTGGGCGGCGAAAGGCGGGAAACAAGCCATTTATAACCTTTTATCAGCGAACGGCTTAGTAATTTTTTTTTTGTTTTTATTTTTGTATTTTTATTTTTTTTTACGTTTTGGCCTCACGTTCGGACAATAATGATTTCCACGTTATACGTTTGTTATATAGATATGATCCATATAGTTATATATATATATATATATATATATATATATATATATATATATATATTATATATATATTATATATATATATGATATTCATCAATGCAGTATCAATCAAGCTATAAATTCATATATATATATATATATCTATATATATCTATTATATATATATACGTATATATATATATATATATATATATATATATATATATATATATATATATGTATATATATATATATATATATATATATATAATATATATATATATATATATATATATATATATATATATATATAATATGTCTCCCAGTTCTTGTCTTCAGATTCTTATAAAGGGGGTGAGGGTACTATACCACACCCGAAATATATACATAATATATATATATATATATGTATACTGTTATATATAGTTACACTTTTCTTCTTCATTTTTTCATACCCGTGAGCGTCATGATAGAAACAGCGGCCCCGTCCAGGGAATTTTAACGAGGAGCTCCTACAGCTGACTGACCTGGTCTAACCTGAGGTCCGTTTTCCTTCGTTAGGGAAGAGAGGTTCTTAGATGTGTCACTCCTTCTGCCTCTCTCTCTCTTTCTCTTTCCTGAAGCTGTCTGTCTGATCTGACTAGAAATCTTTTTTTCGTAATTCGGGAATAACGGAATATAGGGTCGTATAGCCTATAAAGAGATAGAGCTGATGTGAATATTGGCCTTTGAAAATATGGGAGTATTATTATTATTATTATTATTATTATTATTATTCGTAGAAGACCCTCTTTCAAGCATGTTCTATTTGAAGGAGATTGCTGCTTCAGCTGCATTTATTTTCATAGAAGTTCTTTTCTATTCTTCTTATTACGGCTTTTAACAATATTATTGAGGTTGGCAACTAACACGCCTATCGGATACATATGAAAAGATCAATGAATTTTATGAAATTTATATAAATATATTATTATTATTATTAGTATTATTATTATTATTATTATTAACTTTTTTTCGGTTTATCACAGTCATCCTATTCAACAGGGAGTTTTTTTTATTTATTATATGTGGTTCAGAGTTGCATCCTGCCTCCTAATAGTCCATCGTTTATCTAGTAGCACACTCATCTGCATGAGTCCTGGGGCTACTTTCTAGTATGTAAGTTTATTATTATTATTATTATTATATTATTATTATTATTATTATTATTATATTAAAAGTAATCGCTGCCTTAGCTACGTTAATTTTGATAAAGGTTCTTCTCTATTTTTCTAATTATAGTTTTTTCTCATTGTTGCTTAAACTGGAGAGCAACGCACAAAGGTGCCAAGGAATCAATGAATTTTACCTTTAATAAACACTACGGGATATACCCAGAAAATTTGACTACCGCCACCGGCAATTCTAATAGAATTAAGATCGACTTTGACAATTACCTATTTGAGACATGCCAACCTTCGATGCGTTGCTCACCGTTTAAGTTTAGCAACAATGAGAAAACTATAATTAGAAAAATAGAGAAGAACCTTTATAAAATTAACGCAGCTGAGGCAGCGATTACTTTTAATACACATGTTTAAAAGAGGGTTTACTTCCAGCATATTATTATTAGTTATATTATTATTGGTGAAGAATCCACAATATTGCAGGTGTACATATACATATTATATATATATATATATATATATATATATATATATATATATATATATATATATATATATAAACGCATACACATATATAAATATACATGCATAGAGATACATACAAACATGAATACACACTGTGTGAGACTAACGAGCCATGGGACGAAAATGAATTTTAAATTCGCCAAGTCTCAGGTAAAGTAAATGATGAGAGGAAAAACTTCGAGGAAAGAGAACTCTCTCTCTCTCTCTCTCTCTTGCACGTCTTAGAAAAGTGAAAAGAGCAGACGTAGCTTCATCAGCTCTTCAAGAAGCAGAACGTCGCAAAAATGTATAGGAATCTGAATCGTAAACTGAAATATTTGCAAAATAGTTGAAAAAAAATAAGCAAGAAAATCCGCTGCGCAAACACCTTATCAAAAGTCGCCGAGTAGTCGAATCTGATGATCAAAGCCTTACAGGGCGATCAGACTTGGAACTGGATATTTTCCTTGTATTTATCGGGTCCGGGCAAGAACGGGCATTAAGTGTTCACTCCGACTGGCTTTGGCTCTTATTTATATATGTCGTAAATACAAAATCACTCAAGACGGGCGATGAACACGTACTGTGACTACGACGATTCAGCACCAAAAGAAGGCTTCCCAAGTGCTCTCTCTCTCTCAGTGAATTATTATAGATGAATTCTAAATAAGTAAATATATATAAGCTGGCTGCTACAGACAAACTGACCCCTTACAACATCATCCAGAATCTCGCGCAAGATTTTTAGGCTTACATACAGAGCAGTTCTCGGCTCAAGTGCTCAGATACAACTGAGAAGCAAATATCTCAGGAGAGAGACTTAGGATATGTCACACAATAATTATGAAGTAAACGAACGGTTTTATTCAAACATTATGAAGCATATACGCTTGTTTCAAGATAGTACTGCTGGAATATCTACCAGAAAGAGGATGGAGTTGAGGTGAGTTTACGGCCTGTAGGTATCTACAAACAATACAACCTTTCAATGGCTACAATTTGACTTATTTAAACTCAAACGTTGCTAAATACAGTGAATTCTCTCTCTATAATTATACAATATGACAAAGAAAGATGATAGAGCATCTATATTGCCAGAGAGACCTACTATCACACGCACACATACGGAAAGTGACAGATGGTAGGTGTGGGTGATGGTAACTAAGCAATCTTTGGGTTTCCAAGGAGATGTTGACAGCACACCAACACGCGCAGCCACGTTGGCTGATGAATATTCTCTCTCTCTCTCTCTCTCTCTCTCTCTCTCTCTCTCTCTCTCTGTAGTGCTTCGCTGACGGGAACGCCAAAAACAGACTCGCATAAACGCGAAACAAAATAAGATCGTAACCCGAGAAACCATTTCGTCAAGACAAAAATGGCAGACTGCATCATCTCCTCCTTCTTCTTCCTCGTTCAACTACCGGTGAGATGACGTCAGCGAACTTCATCAATTCCATATGCTCGTTAATTGAAGCACCGACTTCACAACCTCGCAACCAGCAACCAGATGCCTGCATCGACAAAGGGGATGGGGAAGAGGCGGGGTGGAAGAGGAGGTAGGTGGAATCCGCTGCGTTACCTAAGCAACCAGATTGATGATATACCTTCGTTGGTACGACACCACGGGGAGAGCCAGCGAGTGAGTGAGTGAGTGAGGGCGGCTGCTGCTGCTGCTGCGGCCACCACTTCGCTTTGCAAAATAACCTGATGAATTCTTTTAACCAAAACATACGTAAATAACTATCCATCGCCGTCACCATCTTGGAAAAGGGGCATTCATAAAAAATTGCCAGTGAATTTCCTCGCCGTGGAGTCAAGTCATGGCGAGGTGAGGTGCGGGGTTCCACTTTAAACTACTTGCATGTCAGCATTAGCTCAAACCGTCACACACACTGCCATCCCCGAGAGAGCCGAGAAGCGCCATTCCGCACCGACTCGGCCGGCATATATCCAACCAGCTGCGCTCAGTGGAAATCGGCGTCTTTTCCTATCTCCCGCTGGCATTCGGTCGTTCAGAGTGGTTTCTACGTATTCGGACCCACAAGAATATTTACATTTGAACCCCGGGGCTTGTATTAAACACGGCGAAATACCTTTAACCTCCCCAGGGGCTTATATGAACACGGCGAAATACATTTGTCTCCCGCGGCTTGTACTAAACACGGCGAGATACATTCGACTCCCAGGGGCGTGTACTAAATGCTGCAAAATACAATACATTTGACGCCCCGCCCCCCAGGGGCTAGTACTAAACACGGAGAAATACATTTGACATCAATGGGCT